>NC_092749.1:66466786-66766786 GCF_047496795.1 Chiloscyllium punctatum | reverse complement strand
TTAGCGCTGACATCATGCATGCACAGAATGTTGTGAAGATTTTGGCATGGGTGTCAGCTCATGCACAGATCGAAGCATACAAACTGATCCAGGCTGGAATCGCGCTAATGCGAATTGAAGTAAGCATTCTCTGAAACGTTGTTCCCTAAGTCTTCAGCATCATTATAGCCAAATCGCACTGCCAGAACGTGCATTATCCAAGAATTATCGGTACTCAAAACCCCTACTTATAAAGGCAAGCATGCCATATGCCTTCTTGACCTCCTTAACCACTTGCATTATCACTTTCAGGGATCAGTGGACCTGCATACCTAGATGTACACTAGGTACAGCAGCTAATAACACTTAAAATTCATAAATGGAACCAGTGCCTGTTAAATTGTTGTAAGTTTACTTGATATAAGACTTACAAATATGAAGCACCATTAAGTTCAAACCTTGCCATTTGTTTACCTGATCAAAAAACAGCAGATTCTCCTGTGTTAGTAGAAGGGGTTAAAGTTTAATTATGAGACTTCCTAATAAGACATTATATATTTTCACAAGTAGTGCAGAAATATCACATGATCTTGCTTTCTCTTACAAACATCATGGGCAAGCTAGCTATAACAAAGTGGTTATCAAATCAAATGTAATTTTCTCTTACTTTCATCTGCAGTACAACAAGATCAAGAATTCTAGATAATGTTGGACTGAGACATGACGGGCGGAACTAATTTTAGGATGAGATGTGAAGCAGAAATACAGCTACATTTTGAGGTGGATGTGATTTACCCCATCACACTGTTCTGCAGAAGAACAGGGGAGTTTTATTGTTACTCATTTACTCGGCTGTACCCACAGTTTTAGTGGCTTACTCCCCAGTAAAACCACTTCACTTTCTCACTCTGACCATTCTCTAGATAAAGGCCCCATCTCTCTTTCCTTAAGTAGGATGGATGCAGACTTGAAAGGATTTGGTCGTATCATCATGGTGGTGGCAGCAGCTCCTGGTTGTAGTCGGCCCAGAGCCAGGGTCTCCTGGTTATCGGCATGGCAATGGTTGCGGAGTGAGCATGCGTTCAGCACAGGACCTGCCATTAGCTGTCCATTGGTGAGGTGGTCCCGGTGCTGAAGAGATGGCACCGAAGATTGGCCTTGTGGGTTACTTGCAGACAGTGGAGAGGTGACAGTGGACAGCTAGCTCAAGGTTCAGAACTCATGGTGGAGGCAGTGGAATGAAGATGGACTCTTTCAGCTTTATCTTTTTATTCTTAAAGTATTCAAATGGCATCAACAGTTGTAGCTTTTCATTATATTTTACTGTTTTGTTCATTGTAGAGTACAAGTGACAATAGATCATCATTCATTAATCTGTTGCCAGATCTGCTATAAGGCATGACCAGGTCCTACTCTTGCTTGCTAAAACTGTTCACTATTCTAAGACCATCCTGGAATGCAACAATAACTCCCAGTTTCCTTTGAATCCTGCAAACTATTTTCTTCAACTTCTCTCATCAGCCTTGTCCACTTCACTGCCAACAGCAAATACAAGAAACTCATGGACTTCTTTGTCACAAAGTTCAAGATTATCAGATCAAGATAACCTGCTGCCATGTTATTCACCTTTATTAACCCACTCGGCCAGACTTATAATGTCATAATGGCTTAAAAAGAGACCATTCAGCCATTAAAACTACCTCTCTGTAAAGTAAACCCATCTATCCTATTCCTCTGGTCTATTCCCATAGCCCTCTAAGTTTATTTTCCTCAAGTATTCATCCAATTTTCTTTTGAAATCAGTCATTGTCTCTTCTTGCACCCCTTCTGCAAGAAATGAGTTCCAGGTCATTAATATTCACTGCATAAAAAAGTTGTCTAAGACATCTGCTCTCCTGCATATTTTGCTCAAAACATTAAATCTGCATCATTAACTTATGAGAGCAGCTTTTCTGTATGCACTTTTTCAAACCTTTCATAACAGGTATGCCTTTGTAATATTTTCATTCAGTCTCCTTTGGTCCGAGGAGAAAATCTTTAACTTCTTCAAGCTAGCATTATTGTTAAAATCCCTCATCCCAGGAACCATTCTGGAACTTGGATACTTTTGTACTTGACACTTCCTTTTATGAAGCACAGTCCCATAGGCTTTCCTAATCACTCCTTCACAATGACATGCCTCTTTCAAAGATCTATGCTCATGAATCACCAGGTCCTTCTGTCCCAGTACATCTTTTAGTACTATGCCATTTAGTTTATATTGTGTTAAACATGTACAATCTAAAGAATGCACCAGCTCACAGTTCATTGTTTTAAATTGCAACTGCCACTTGATTGTACATTCTGCTAGCTTACCTATGTCCCATTCCAACTGTTTGGTGCCATTCTCATGGGCTCTGACATTTTCAAGTTTGAGATTACAAAAATGTATTGCAGTTCTTCTCTGCATTTAAAACTTCCCAGCCACTCATATACATCTAAAAAGACATCGTCTTATCACTGACCCTTGGGGGAACCTACTCCACCAGTCCAGAAAAATATCAATTTACAATGACTCACTGTTTTTTGTCCTCAAGTCAATTATGCGAGCCTCAATTTTGTTAATCAGTCTTTTAACTGGTACTTTTCTCCCCAAAATATTCTTTGCATTCATGTAAACAACATCCATTGCCATGTCTCCATCAAATACTGATTTTATCATTTAATCTGATGAAGCATCACCAGACCCTAAACATCAACACTGCTTCCTTCCCACAGATGCTGTCAGACCAGCTGAGTTTCACCACATTTTCTGGTTTTATAATTTTATTCAACCTGTCGGGTCATGAAGTAAATCATCTTCAGTGTTAGTGTGACTGTAACTCAGACATTCTGACTTAAAAGTAAGGACACTACCACTGCACTCCAATCTCTTCCTCTCTCTGCATCAACTTCTTTTCAATTAATGATCCAAAAATGTAATACGTGTGTTCCCTAATACTACCTCAAGTCTAGCAAGTCTAGTTTGAGTCTCATCAAATCTGCAAATATGTCATAACATGTCTGAGCAGGTTGATTTTTTTTTTAGCATCGAAGATGTGTCACTTAGACAATGACAGCATGGATATCTTTTGTGCTTAGGTATTTGGCTAGAATTTGGTGCTTAGGTAGTTGGCTAGAACTTGGTACTACCTGAGGCAGCAGGGAATGAGGAGTTGAGGGGGTGGGGAATGTTGGTCACATGGAAGGTTCTATGTCCAATACTGTCATCAGGATCAATGGTTCAAATTAACCCATTGATATGGAGGAAGCATGGCGGTGATATTGCACAATTGTGGCAGGAAAATAATTGAGGTTGCTTAGCATCTTGTTATCATACATTTGCATATAACTCTTCGAACCTAAATGTTATCATACTAATTCAACATGTGGTACACCACGAATCACGAGATATTAGATTTTTGCCTATTTAAATCTGGTGGAGAGCAGGACAGTCTAATGAGGAGAAGGGGAGCCATTTGGAGTTGCTTCCATAATTCTGTGAATATTATCTAACAGTAGAGAGGAAATTACAAAGCATTGTGGAGCATTGACAGTGTTCAAGCAAACTGCAGAAAGGTTTGAAGATATTTTAAGGGGTTAGAGGGGCATTGGGAGGATGTTGAAATTTTAATGTTAGAAAATGTGCATCATACACAGAAGCCAAGCCTATTGATAGGCCATGGACACAGTGGAAGACACTCAGAGCATTGACTATTGAAGGGGCTTTGGGGTAAGACATGATTCACACTCACTTAGAATTCCTGGAGCTATAAGCAGGAGAGGAGCAATGCAAATGGAGTGTGGAGCTGATACTAGACGCAGACGTGCTGGAAGTACTTCAGCAACAGGATCAACTTGTAGCAGGACAAAGAAAAGGAAACGAGTTAGAGAAAGATCAATGCCGTATCCCAGAACTTACTTCTCTTACATGAAATACCTTCAAATATATGAGTGTCAATGCCAGTGAAGATTTGGGAACCCTCCATCATTGACCTGTACACTATGCTGCAGGACAATCTGAAATCCATGGGATTCAGAGAGATTACATGTCCCTCTGAAAGGCACCATGGTGGTAAACTTTAATAAAACAAAGATCTGTGGGTTCTTTCGAACGGTTCTGAAGAAGGGTTACTGAACTCAAAACGTTCATTCAACTTTCTCTCTGCAGGTGCTTCTAGACCTGTTGTCTGTAAACCTGTATGGATCCATCACTGAGATTCAGTAATATTACAGTTATTTCCTAATTAATCAGTTCTGAGAGCAGCTGGTAGGATATGATATCACAAGCCATCCTGAAGTTCTTTAGGTCACATAAGAAGCTATTTTACAAGGTACTGGCTGTTGACCAGATGCTCCACTTAGGGCAGAGGGAGTGGTATGTGACAGGATGCTCTTCAGAGGATTGGTATGGAGTTGGTGGACTGAATAGCCTGTTTTCACACAGGAGGGATTCTATGATTCTAAGTAAAGAAGCAAAACACATGTTCCAAGGAGGTGTGAAAGTGAATGGAGGAACCACCAGAAACATTGCTGCTCAAAGGAAAGGCAGGGGTTATGATCTGGAAGTTGATCTGCCAACACTTCATAGTGCCTCAATGAAAGATGAGATTCTGTTCCTCAAGTTTGCATGGAGCCTCAATGAAACATTGCAGGAGGCTGAATTAGAAAGGTTAGTGTGAGGTTAGGGAAAAGAATTTAAATTGACACACAGTTGGAAGCAAGGGCCAAAATTGTGGACTGAAAGGAACTATACTGAATGGAGCTGAGTGCCAATACAGAGGAGATCACCTTCTTAGTGGTGAGTATCATATGCTGATTGAACAAAATACAAGTTAATTGCTGTTTCACCTGGTTAGGCTTTGGACAGTAAAAATCAAGAAAGCTAAAGGGCAGACGTTACATGGAAAGGTTCTGTGGAAATGGAAGAATAAAGACTGAACCAGGATGTTTTGAAGCTTCCCTTCAGAAAGCTGACAAGAGAGGGGAAGATGTTCATAGAATCCATGCAGTGTGGAAACAGACCATTCGGTCCAACCTGTCCACACCGATCCTCTGAAGAGCCAGGCCTTATTACTCTACATTTACCTCTTATGAATGTACCTAACCTACACATCCCTGAACACTATGGGCAAATTAACATGGCCAATTCACCTAACCTGCACATCTTTGGATTGTGGGAGGAAGCCAGACCATCCGGAAGAAACGCACACAGACCAAGGAGATAACATGCAAATTCCAAACACGCAGTCACCCAAGGCTGGAATTGAACCAGGGCCCCTGGCACTGTGAGGCAGCAGTGCTAACCACTGAGCCCCCATGCCACCCCAGATGTGTTTGGTTGTAGGATCATATTGCAGTAATGCAAAAAATAAAGGTTTATCTGTTGAATGTGGAGACAGGTGGAGTGAAAGGTGAGGTCAAGGAAATTCTGACTGTAGTTCTAGGTGGTGGGGTGAAGAGATGAGAGGCAGACTGCAGGAAATGGTTTGACAGACCCTGTTAACCACAGTGGAATTGGGGAGGCTGATGGTCCTTGGTGAGAAATTTGGAACACATATCTGAAGTGCTGGTGTGGAATGTTACATTGTCTGGACAGAGAAAATAGAGAGAATGGGAGAATGGAATAGATTTATTACAAGAGGTGGGATGTGAGTAAATACAGTCAAGGTCACTATGAAAATAAGTGAATACGTGTAGAAAGCTTATCCCCAGAAAAGGAGCAAGATAACTTAAGGAATGGAAAGGAAGACTTAAAAGTAAACTGTTTGAAGGTGAAAGGGAGTTTGTTAATTTCTGGACACTACACTTTAGGAATATTTTAATATCCTAAGCAGAGGTATACAATTCATGCACTGGAATAGTAACTTTCAAGAAAGACTAATTGTGTGGATAGACTGGAGAAGCTGAATTGTTCCCTTAGACCAGGGAAGGATAAGAGGGGATATGCTCTAAATCATGAATGGTTTTGATAGAGTAAATAAAGAGTCACTTTTTCTTCCAATGGTGACAAAGTCCTCAATAGCCAGAAGATACATATCTAATGTGATTGGCTGTAAATTTAGAGGCCTCAAGGGGAAAAAGTTTTAACACCATGAGCTGAATATATGACCAAAAAAGGTGTCAGTTTCTTTAATTGTTCCATTCTGATTCAATTCTGCCCTTCAAGGGGGGATTGAATGAATAATTGAAGAAGAAATAAAAACAGGACCCTGAGAAAAGGGCAGAAGAGTGGAAATTTGATAGACTTGGGTAGCTCTCCCAAAGCGTTAGCACACGTATAATGGGCAGAATGGATTCCTGTCATGTTATATTAGTCTGTGAATCTATAATTAGAGTTTGATTCTGCCTAAATTACATGTACACAGCATGAATAAATAAATCCAACTAAAATATTACAGAATAAAGTGCAAAGAATGATTTAAAATGTTAAAAAAGGTCAATTAAAGAACACAATGCAATATATCTTCTGGAGCTTTTAAAAGGATTTCCTTCAACCTGTTTTATAATTTAGATAAAATTAAAACATTCTGAAATTTGCAACACAGTTTGACCAAAATCTAAGACTAACTAGTCCTAAGAGCTCTGTATTCTGATGAAGGGTCATTTCTATATAACATCCCTCTATAGTCGTTTGGTTGCCAATGGGCAGCCATGTTTTTTTTAATTTCAGGTTACCAGTGCAAATACCTTTCTTCAACAATCTATATCTAAAAGCTAGTTTAAGCTCAACCACAAAGCATGTGTTTATGCTGAGCATTTCACAAGCAGCAGAAAAAGCCTGTAAGGACAACATGACACAGAAGGTCATTGTACCTTTAACACTTTAACATTTCTCAACAAAAGAATAGGCACATGTTGACCTTCTCCAACAAGAACATAACGAGCCACTTACAAATGAACAGAAGAAAACAAGGGCCTCAGACAAACATCTTGCCTTTAGTTGTTTGGTAATGCTGAACTGCCATTTAATCCAGTGAAGAATTATACTTTTCTGATTAGTTGCAGGACAGCTTCTGTACCACACAACACAAGTATAATGGTCAATCATCATTACCCTAGTGCTGGCCCAACTGTGACAGTGTCCACACTCAAAATTATGCCAATGACTTATTGATAATGGTGACTTTTTGGTTGTAATTTCTTGTCATTTTCAGCTAAATCTTCAAGTTCACAATCTTCAAGAAATAGCAGAGTATTTGTTATGTTTTGAACATATCAGTGTTACAATTCTAACCTTATAGAATTCTTCATGATAGCCTTGAAAATACAGTACTGTGAATCATAAACATTTAAGAATAAAGTCACTCTAAGAACCACAGGATGTGTTATGAATGGCAGATTTGCTTTCCAACCACAACAAGCCATAATTCAATAATTATCTCCCTAATAATCACAAACATTATGTGTACCACGCATTGCAATCAATTTATATATTTCTCTGGAGATTCCTGAATTGATAGATACAACAGCCTATCAGAGGTCTGTACAGTAAGAGTTTGTTTCAGCCATCTTTGTATCCGTGTACAAACACAGATGAAGACACTAAAAACTGCTGTTAATTGTGCAAATTATAAAAAACATGCTGAACTTTCACTATTTTGGTTTCCATTCTAAGTTAGAATAAATGCCAACTAGAGTTTACATAGAAATAAGTGAAACACAACACCAGTGAAACCAACAATATTGGTCTTGCTAAGCTCAAAATGGAAACAATTCTATTACAGGTTTTAATTCCAGTTTAGAAACAACAGATAATGCTATTACTGCAGTTTTGATGTGAAGGTACTGGTGGATTGGGGTAGACAAAGTTAAAAATCACGCAACACCAGGTTATATTTCAACGGGGTTATTTTGGAAGTACAAGCTTTTACAGTGCTGCTTATTCATCAGGTAGCTGGTGGGGCAGGACCATAGGACACAAAATTTATAGTAAAAGATCAAAGTTTCGTACAACTGATGGGATATATTGAACGAACCTAGATTGCTGTTAAACCTTTGAACACTTAGAATGGGGATGCAGGTTTTGATTGATTAACATGCAAATCCCAGAACTTCATTCAAGACACATTCCCGAGATAAATTAGGGTTTTAAAAAAAGGTGACATCTCATCTCAGACAATGCATTAAAGGTGTGAGGTTAAAGTCGTTCTAAATCCCAAACTTCAAGCAGACTCGTTCCATTTCCAAAGAAGGAACTTGTAAAATGTCACATGGGCTGAATATTGTAGCTGCTAGTCCAATTTTTGATTCTTTCCCAACCTATGGCAATGAGCACTGCATCGAAAAATCCAAGTAGGAAATTCAGTTTGAACTATGACTGGCAATGCAGTGACATCACTTTAGAAAATGTCCTAAAATGCTGGACATGCCTTGTGAAAAAGTATCTCAGTATGAATATTGTTTATTCTGGGGGGGCAGGTACATGAAGGAATCAGGCCTCCCTACCCTGGGAGCAAAGTTTAGGTCTTCATGAGGACAGCTATGTGCCCAAGCTGGGCTGGTTAGAAGGTCCACTTCAGTTCACTAGGATTTCATTCCAGCTGTTTTACAATTTGTTAACCCCTTTACCCCTTACATCTCTCACTCTCCCACAAATACATGAATGCGCCCTTGTAATCTCTGTACCACCTCATAGCCAACTATGCCCTCTATCCACTCTGAGGACCCCTCATGTCCTTTGTACCACCTCAATCAAGGAAAACATTATCTATGCCTGTGGAACAATGCATTATGAAAACCACTTAAGTAATCTGGCTAATATTGTTATTTTCTTTTATTTTTCCATTAACTGTGCTTTTTTTGTCTATTTGTCTCTTGTGTGAATGGGGCTGAAAATAAAGGTTTTGGGTTCATGGCATAGACCAATTACATTGCATTGTTGTTCAATGTTGTTTTACTAAAATTATTGCCTTGTTAAGAAATTGTGAAGTCTGGAACTGAGTTATTGAAAAATAAAGCCCATCAATAAAGTCTGGATGCTGAAGATCTGAAACAAAATCAAAAATTACTGGAGAAACTTAGCAATCTAGCATCATCTAAGAAATCAGAGTTAACACTTCAAGTCAAATGAATTCTTCAAATGCCTATCTGAAGAAAGGTCACTGGACTCAAAACGTTGACTCTTCTTTCTTTGCAGAGATGTTGCTAGACCTGCTAAGTTTCACCGACGATTTCTGTTTTGGTTATTCAGATTTCTGGTTCGGAACCATTGGGATTAATTCTGAGGATATTTCAAGGTTTTCATTTTACTGTGTTGCAAATACAGATGTAGAAAGGCTGATTTGGCTTAGCTGTCTGGCTCCGTTACAAAGCTGTGCCTTTATTCGTTCGTGGATTTATCCACAATTCAATATCAATGGACTTTCAAAACTCCACAAAAGGATCTGTAGATAAATTCATTCATGATAAGTATGAATAAATACTTATACTGGCCAGGTCTTCACACACAGGTATGAAGCACATATATGTACCAGCTGGTGGGAAAACAGGCAGACAATAGAGGGATACAGACCATGTGCAGGTAAATAGGATTAATTTGGAATGGCATCATTGTTGACACAGGCATGGTAGGCCAAAGGGCCTGTGCCTGTGCTGTACTGTTCTGTGTTATAAGAAACTGTGAATACTCCTATCTATTCCCCATTGTGTCGCAATGACTTCAGACTTCAATCTACTGAGTGCACAAAAGAAGCTTTTATCATATGACCAAAATTGACCACAAATAATGTGCCTTGCAAATGTGCATGACCAACTTTGCCTGTACTTTTGCTTCAGTCTAGGTGCATGCTGAAGGAGTGATATGCTGTTAGATTCACAGGATGCATGAGTTCTTTCTTTCCACTGATTCTGGACAATAGGGGAATGGAATTAATATTTCAGTTTCTCTCTTATTCTGTCTATAAAAGGGTAGTATTGTCCTGTTGTTATCCAGTTATGTTGTTTGTCTGTTGCAAAGTTAAATAAACTAAAGCCAAATTAAGACTCTCGAAGTCTATGTTTCCTTTAAATATAGTATCAATTTAGTGGAATAGTAGTAAATGAGTAAAATAAGATGATCTGGCTGTAGTTACAAAGTACAAAGTGGGCGGCACGGTGGCACAGTGGTTAGCACTGCTGCCTCACAGCGCCAGAGACCCGGGTTCAATTCCCGCCTCAGGCGACTGACTGTGTGGAGTTTGCACATTCTCCCCGTGTCTGCGTGGGTTTCCTCCGGGTGCTCCGGTTTCCTCCCACACTCCAAAGATGTGCAGGTCAGGTGAATTGGCCATGCTAAATTGCCCGTAGTGTTAGGTAAGGGGTAGATGCAGATGTAAGGGTATGGGTGGGTTACGCTTCGGCGGGGCGGTGTGGACTTGTTGGGCCGAAGGGCCTGTTTCCACACTGTAAGTAATCTAATCTAAAAAAACTACTGCCAAGATTCTAATTAATCAAATACTTTGTTTTGTTTGATTACCATCTGTAGAAGCGTGTGTGTGCGCGTGTGTGTATGTGTGTCTGTCTGGCTGGCTGTCTGTGTCTTTCTGTCTGTGTGTCTTATGGTCAAACTAGCCCATCAATGTCTTTCAATCAGTGCCTTTAACATGACCACAGGAAGCAACACAATCACAAAAGTGATATAATGCACAAATGAGGTAACTGTTCTGGAAGCAATTCTCTGTTCAGGGAATGGGATGTTAGTTTTTGTTCTATGAGCTCTGGGCAAGTTTAAAGATCTTTCAAATGTGAGTCTTTCTCTTCCAGCATTATAAAGAAAAATGAAGTCTTGCATCTGTATTACACATTTCATGAGCACCAAATGTCTCAAAAGTACCTTACAACCCATAAAGTAGTTTGGACGTGTGCTCACAGTTGTAAAATAGAAAACCTGGCAGTGAATATCTGAACATCAATCTCTCACAACTTACAAAGTGGTAAAGAGCACATAATCTATTTTTGTGATGTTGATTGAGGGATAAATATAAACCAGTACACCAGGAATAACTCAAACACCAACACTTCTAAACTGTGCTATAGAATCTTCCACATCCACCCTAGAGGATAGTCAGGGCCTCAGTTAATGTGTTGCCTGAAAGATGGCACCTTTGACAATGCAACCTTCTTTAGGTAAAGTAAGTCTGTCAGCTTTGATTTTTGAGCTCAAGTCATAGAACATAGAATATAACAGTACAGTACAGGCCCTTCAGCCTTCGATGTTGCGCCACCCTGTGGAACCAATCTGAAGCCCATCTAACCTACACTATTCCATTTTCATCCATATATCTATCCAATGACCATTTAAATGCCCTTAAAGTTGGTGAGTTTACTACTGTTGCAGGCAGGGCATTCCTTGTCCCTACTACTCTCTGAGTAAATAAACTACCTCTGACATCTGTCCTATATCTATCACCCCTAAATTTAAAGCTCTGTCCGCTCATGCTAGCCATCACCATCAGAGGAAAAATGTTCTCACTGTCCACCCTATCTAACCCTCTGATTATCTTATCTATCCCACATAAGTCACCTCCCAACCTTCTTCTCTCTAACAAAAACAGCCTCATAAGTTATTCCCTCCATACCAGGCAACATCCTAGAAAATCTCCTCTGAACCCTTTCCAAAGCTTCCACATTCCTCCCTGCCTGACAGGAAGTTGTCCTCCCTGCCTGACAGGTACATACTTATCAAGGACGTACAGTAGCTGTTCCTTGAATAGACTCTACATTTCAATTGTGCCCATCCCTCTGGAATTTCCTGCACCATCCTATGCATCCTAAATCTTGCCTAATCACATCATAATTGCCTTTCCCCCCAATTATAACTCATGCCCTGCAGTATATACCTATCCCTTTCCATCACTAAAGTAAACATAACTGAATTGCCGTAGCTATCACCAAAGTCCTGTGACTTAAACTGAGAAAGTTTTGACAAGTAAGACCATAAGCTTGTAAGACACAGGAGCACAAGTTTGCCATTCAGCCCATCGAGTCTGTTCCACCATTCAATGAGATCATAAATCATCTGATAGTCCCTAACATCATGTTTCTGCCTTTCCCCCACAGTGATTAAATTCTGTCTTATCAGCCCTTAAATATACTTAATGACCTAACCGCTCCTCCATTGTAAAGAATTCCACAGATTCACATCTCTCAATGCAAAAATAATTCCTTTTCATTTCTGTCTTAAATGAATGACTCCTTATTCTGAGATTAGGCCTTCTGGTCTTAGACTGTCTCACAGAGGGAAGCAAGTTTTGCACATCTACCTTGTCAAATCCCCAAAGAATCTTACTTGCTTCAATAAGATCACCTCTGATTCTTCTAAATTCCAATAGGTACAGACCAATCTACTCAACCTCTCCTCATAAAACAACCCCTCCATATCCAGGACCAGCCTAGTGAACCTTCACTGGCTGCCTTCAGTACCAACATATCTTTCCTCAGATAAGGGCCAAAATGCTCACAACATCGTTATTTGACTAGTGCCTTACATAGTTTCAGCAAAATCTCCCTACTACTGTACTCTATTCCCTTTGAAACAAAGGCCAACCTTCCCTTTGCCTTCCAGATTAATCACTCAACACCCATGCTAGCATTGGTGATTTATGGACAAGGACATCCAAATTCCTCTGTACTACAGTCTTTTTCATTTAAATAATAGTCAGCTCCTCTATTTGTGGGCGGCACGGTGGCACAGTGGTTAGCACTGCTGCCTCACAGCGCCAGAGATCCGGGTTCATTTCCCGCCTTAGGCGACTCTCTGTGTGGAGTTTGCACGTTCTCCCCGTGTCTGCGTGGGTTTCCTCCGGGTGCTCCGGTTTCCTCCCACACTCCAAAGATGTGCAGGTCAGGTGAATTGGCCATGCTAAATTGCCCGTAGTGTTAGGTAAGGTGATAGATGTAGGGCTATGGGTGGGTTGCGCTTCAGCGGGTGCGGTGTGGACTTGTTGGGCCGAAGGGCCTGTTTCCAGACTGTAAAGTAATCTAATCTATTTTTCTAGCCTAACTGAATAACCTCACATTTGTACATGTTACATTTCATCTGCAGAGTTCTGTAAGTCTACTCCCTTAGCATGTCTATATCTCTCTGCAGCCTCTTTGTGTCATTTTCAGCACTTGCTTTCTCACTTCTTGATGTGTTACCCACAAATAGTACATTCAATTTCCTCATCCAAGTCATTAACATATATTATGTATGCTTGTGGCCCCAGCACTGACTCCTGTGACTTTCCACTCATTATAGGTTGCAATCCTGAAAATGCTACCCTGCCCACCCCACACCATTATCTCAATTTTCTGTTTTCTATTTGTTAGCCAATACGCTATCCATGCTAATGTACTACCTCCAGCATCTAGGCTCTTAACATATTAACTTATTATTGTCTCCTGTATGATTCTTTTTCAGACTTTTTCTGAAAGCCCAAACATATTACATCCAATGCATCCCCTCTATCTTTCCTGCTTCTTAAGTTTCTCAAATAATTCAAATAAACTTATCAAGCTGTTTTTATTTCTCTGCTTGATAATATTATGGGTGGGAATGCAGCCATTTAAGTCATGTGGGAACAAAGATCATAGAATCATTGAATCTCTACAGTGTGAAAGCAGGCCATTTGGCCCATTGAGTCCACACCAACCCTCCGAAGAACCTCCCAGGATAGGTGGGATGACTTACTGAAGGAGACATCGCAAAACCTATTCCTTTCCAGTACATGGATAGCCATTCCATCAGAGGTTCTTGAGAAACTAAGCCAGCTGCAGATCTGCAAATCACCAGCACCATACCATTCCTGGTGATTCAAGGTCATGTATCAGAATAACTGCTGGCTGACCAGGATATCCTGTGCAGTCATGGCTTATAGCTCTGGTCTGGTATGTGACCAAAGGAGATGACAGATGTACTGAGGTTCAGGGTCAAATGAAACCATAATGAAACAAGTCATAAAAACACCTTTTATACTATACCTGCCCATGTGGTACAGGATACTAAGAGTATGCTGAATTATTGGGTGGAATGTAATGGCTGACCCCATGATGAATTTATTGGTAGGGAGTTTTTAGTCAGGCAGGAGGGTGGCAGGTTAGGACCTCACTGCCTTCCTGCCTCTGCCCTGATTAGATACATGCCTGAGTGGAGGCATCCTGCTCTCAATTCAAGCAATTAATGTTCAATTAAGCACTTCATCCCAATGTTTCTGGTATTAATGCACCAGTAGCAGGTGGAGAAACTACCTTGGGAAGACTGATAAACAAAACCCAATGACTGTTGCCAGGATATTAAGCATTAACTTACATAAATTGCTGAGTATTTTTGCACAGCACCACTGTTACGCTCCCAACATACTGCCTTATTAGTCTTAGTAATTGCCCTCAAACTAATATATGTGCAGTGAATGGCCTCCTGTACAATGAAATACCTTGCATTCCTTATGATGATGACTCTGCCTGCCATTCTCTGGCAAGAGAGAAAGAAATCATCAGGGTTTATGACAGGGCAATCCTGTGCAACTAAGCGTGAAACTCCTACAGTGAAGAAAGGGGCCTTTTGGCCCACTGAGTCTGCTCCAACTCTCTGAACAACAGCACACCTAGACCCAGCCCCCACCTTATTTCCATAACCTCACATGCCCCATGGCTAACCCACTTAGCCTGCACATGCATGTATATTACAAAGCAATTTATCAAAGCCAATCCCCCTAACCTGCACTTCACTGGACCTTGAGAAGAGCACCAGAGGAAACTCACACAGACACAGGGAGAATGTCCAAATTCCTCACAGTCCCAAAGATGGGATTGTACCCAAGTCTCTGGTGTTGTGAGGCAGCTGTGCTCACCACTGAGCCACCATGCCACCCAGAGGTAGGCGGTAGATTTCAGTTAAGACATCTTGACAGAAGTGTAGATGTTTCTCTCGCAAAGTATTGGTCAATGAGGTACAAACCTCACGGCACGGTGGCACAGTGGTTAGCACTGCTGCCTCACAGTGCCTGAGACCCGGGTTCAATTCCCGCCTCAGGCGACTGACTGTGTGGAGTTTGCACGTTCTCCCCGTGTCTGCGTGGGTTTCCTCCGGGTGCTCCGGTTTCCTCCCACAGTCCAAAGATGTGCAGGCTAGGTGAATTGGCCATGCTAAATTGCCCATAGTGTTAGGTAAGGGGTAAATGTAGATGTAGGGGTATGGGTGGGTTACGCTTCGGCGGGGCGGTGTGGACTTGTTGGGCCGAAGGGCCTGTTTCCACACTGTAAGTAATCTAATCTAATCTAATCTAATCTAAAAACCTGTACATATATACTCCTGCTGACAGCTTTCTCATTTCCTGTCCTGCTACCTTTGCTGGCAGCTCACCCTGATGTGATTCTCCCAGTCATGTTGTATTTCAAATGGAGTCACAACTCATATCTGCAAGCAATTGGTTTGGGAAGAGGCTTGAAATCAGGACAAAGTCCTTCAACATGTGCCATTCCATACTCTGCAGACTTTAACAGCTTCATGAAATTCTAGAATAAATTTGCAAAAATTTGTACAATGATAGCAACAACCAGTATAAATCAATCAGCAAACCAGTTGACAATCCCAATGAACAATGTTGGTGGAGTTTTTTCCTGCTGTTGAATGTATGTTCAATTGTGTATGTTTATGGGAGGAAAATAATTAGAGCATGGAACACTAAAATAGTAATGTTAGGTTGACAACATCTCCAAACTTTGGAGAAACACCTCCCACTAATACATTAATATCCTGACCAATATAATATCTGAGATAAGTCAGAGCAGAAGTGAATGCTCATAGTTCATTTTGGAGCTCTAACCATCCAAATCAGCTGCAGTCCTGAATTTTTCAACCTTAGTCTTTAGTAATTTATACAGAAAGACCCAGGACAAAATGATCACCTGTGACTGTGTGAAAGAATAATTTTGAGTGACATGGTTGGTTCATTTTGCTGCAATCACTTATTCCAGTTTCTAGCTTTGAAATATAATTAAGAAATTTAATTAGTTAAATTTAGATGGCTGCTCACTTATGATTAGTGTTTCTAACTCTCTGTCTGCTGGTTTAAGATTAGTAGTTTTCACTGTCAACTTCTTATTAAATTAATTATTAACATCGTAGTTATTTGAGGCAATCAGAAGTGTAGAGTGGACAATTTAGATTTTGATATGTGTCAAGCGCACTTTCCTCTGCACAACAGACACAATGAAGACAACTTTTTAATTATATAGATTCATTTTGCTTTCCTATATGGTTTTTATGGTTTATATTTGATATCCTGCATATTTTAGTGTCATATTTAATTATTGGGTATTTTTAGTGACTGTCTTAGCTGTTGTGAAAAGGTGTGAGGGAAGGATACATGATGCCTTACAGAAATAGTGTTTAAGTTAGTTTTGTCTTAATAACTTTCCCAAGCTCATTTTGCTGTGGAGTCCTATTCAGTTAACTCCTTTTATAGCCAGTGATATCTCTAACTACTTTTCTCTTTCGACAAGTGCATTACTGTGTTAAAAGGTGACATCTCTTTGAAGAGCCTATCTCAATTCTGTTAAAAACATATTTTCAGTTATGAACAATATTGCTGGTTTAAACAGGCATCTCACCTTTCTTCAATAGCATCACCCAGTGTACGTACGTTCATTGATGCAGCTGTCCATTATTGCATGGATGCAGCTTTATTATTGATCAGTGCACATTTGCATTTCGAATGTAATATATAGATTTTAACTCCTTTTTTTTAACAAACTCCAAATTGCCTTCAAATTGCAGACCATTCTGACTTGGAATTATATCACTTTGTCTTCACTGTCACTGGGCCAATGTCTTGGAACTCCCTATCTAATAGCACTGTGGGTGTACATCACATGGATAGCAGTGGTTTAAGAGAGCAGTTCACCTCCATTGCACAATGACAGCTTGAATGTTGCAATGAATGCCACAACACTCCATGAGTGGAGGGAAAATAGTCTTATCTTGTGAATGAATTAAAATAAACATTCTGATTATGGCTTTAGAATATTAAAGACAGCTATGAGAAACAACTAAAACCTTTTCCTTTCATTTACTGTTCATTATCAATATGGTTTTGAAAAGCAAGTTATGTGATTCTTAACCCCTGAATGTGTAGAAAGCTTGAATAAGCAGCAGTAACTTTTTCATGGGTTTAAATAAGGAGAATACACTGAACCCAAATATCTAATGTCAGGTCACTGTCCCCATGTCAGTCACACACCCAAAAACTCTCCAGGGAAAAAAAACAATTGAAGTGAATGGGACAGCATCACAAGTTATAGAGAAAAGGAAAAGTAAGTTGTGGGATTGTCTTGTCTTGGAAAGCAGGCCTGGTAAAGAAGGCTTTTCACTCCCAAAGTTTGTCAGGTGAACTCAACGGCTGAAGTTGAAAAAACAGAGTTGTTGCAGGATTCATGAAGATGATATTGGATTGTGGATTAGACACAGCTATTTGAAGGAAAGTCCATATTTGCTATGTGGGAGGCTTTCAAAGATAGGTTGAAGATAGTACAGGATAGGTATGTCCCTTTGAAAATAAGGGATAGGAAAGGCAAGATTTATGAACCGTGGATGACAGGAGAAATTGTGCGACTAGTGAAGAGGAAAAGGGAAGTGTACATAAGGTCCAGGCAGCTAAGAACAGAACATGTCTTGGAGGAATATCGGGAGAAAGGACTATTCTTAAATGAGGAATCAAGCGGGCTAAAAGGGATCATGAAATAGCTTTGGCAAGCAGAATTAGGTAGAATCCCTAGGCTTTTTATTCTTATATAAGAAGCAAGAGAGTAACCAGAGAAAGGGATGGTCCACTAAAGGATAAGGAAGCGAGGTTGTGTGTCGATCCTGAGAAAATGGGTGAGATTCTCAATGATTACTTTGTATCAGTGTTCACTGAGGAATGGGAGGTGTTGAATGCTGAGATTAGAGATAGAAGTTTGTTTACTCTGGATCATGTTGACATAAGGAGGAAAGGTATGTTGGGCTAAAGGTTATTAAGGTGGACAAATCCCCAGGACTGGATGGGATCTATCCCAGGTTGCTGGGATAGAGAGGAGAGAGAGGAAATAGCTGGAGTTCTGACAGATAACTTTGTAGCATCCTTAAACACAGGTGAGGTGCCAGAGGACTGGAGTTTTGCTCATTATGTCCCCCTGTACAAGAAGGGTGTTAGGGATATTCCAGGTAATTACAGACCAGTGAGCCTGACGTCAGTGGTGGGAAAGTTGCTGGAGAAGGTACTGAGGGATAAAATCTCTTTATATTTGGAAAAGGATGGGCTTATCCGTGATAGACAACATAGTTTTGTGCGGGGGAGATCGTGCCTTACCAACTTAGTAGAGTTCTTTGACGTGACCAAGTTGATAGATGAAAGAAGGACTGTAGTTGATATACATGGATTTTAGTAAAGCATTTGATAAGGTTCCTCATGGTAAAGTAATAGAGGAAGTGAAGTAACAGGTGTGCAGGGTGTTCTAGCTAGGTGGATAATGAACTAGTTGAGCAACAGGAGGCAGAGGGTAGTAGTTGAACCAAGATTCTCAAAATGGAGAATTGGACCAGTGGTGTTCCATAGGGATCAGTGCTGGGGCCACTGTTGTTTGTAATATACATAACGTTGTGGAAGAGGGCATTGTTGGTCTGATCAGTAAGTTTACAGGTTACACAAAGATTGGTGGAATAGCAGAAAGCATAGGGGACTGTCAAAGAATACAGGGGAATATAGATAGGCTGGAGAGTTGGGCAAAGAAGTGGCAGATGAAGTTCAATCCAGGCAAATGTGAGGTGATGCATTTTGGGAAGTCTAATTCTACAGCGAACTATACTGTAAACAGAAGAGCCATGGGAAAAGTTGATGAGCAGAGAGATCTGGGAGTTCAGGTCCATGTACCCTGAAGGTGGCTGCACAGGTGGATAGAGCGGTCAAGAAGCATATAGTATGCTTGCCTTCATCAGACAGGGTATTGACGATAAGAGCTGGCAGATCATGTTAAATTGTACAAGAATTTGGTTCAGCTGCATTTAGAATACTGTGTACAATTCTGGTCGCCATATTACCAAAAGGATGTGGATGCTTTGGAGAGGGTGCAGAGAAGGTTTACAGGGATGTTGCCTGGTATGGAAGATACTAGCTATGAAGAGAGGTTGAGTAGGTTGGGATTGTTTTCATTAGAAAATAGGAGATTGAGGAGGGACCTGATTGGGGTCTACAAAATCATGAAGGTTATAGACAGGGTAGATAGACATAAGCTTTTTTCCAGGGTGAGAGATTCAATAACGAGAGGTCACGCGTTCAAGGTGAGAGGTGAAACGTTTAAGGGGCATATAAGTGGCAAGTACTTTACACAAGGTTGGTAGGTGCCTGGAAAGTGTTGCCAGCAGAGGTAGTAGAGGCAGGCACAGTAGATTCATTTAAGATACATCTGGACAGATGCATAAGTAGGTGGGGAGCAGAGGGATACAGATGCTAAGTATTGCGTGATAGGTTTAGAAGTGGATTTGGATCGGCACAGGCTTGGAGGGCCATAGGGTCTGTTCCTACATTGTATATTTTCTTTGTTCTTAGTTCTTTGATATAATCTGAAGCGTTTAAAATCATTTGGAAGCAGTGGTTTCCTGTAATGCTAAGTGAAAGTGAAACTATATTCTGTAGGAGAAAGTGAGGACTGCAGATGCTGGAGATCAGAGCTGAAAATGTGTTGCTGGAAAAGCGCAGCAGGTCAGGCAGCATCCAAGGAGCAGGAGAATCCTGAAGAAGGGCTCATGCCCGAATCTATATTCTGTGCCATTATACAGATTGGAGCAATGCATTGCAAATATTTGTGACATAATCCAAAGTTAGAGAAAAATATGGTAATAATGCAATTTGGATTTCACCAGGAAAAGTTGCATTGAAATAACAATAACTTATTGACTGATTCTAGACATCGAGAGTGTCATGCTGGAAGAGCACAGCCTGTCAGGCAGCATCGAGGAGCTTGAGAATTGGTGTTTCGGGCATAATTCCTGATAAATTATGTCAATTCTCCTGCTCCTTGGATGCTGCCTGATCCGCTGTGCTTTTCCAGCACCACACTTTCAACTCTTATCTCCAGCATCTGCAGTCCTCACTTGCTCCTAGTTGATTCTGAAGATCACCTTTAAAACTGTTTCTTCCTCAGGATGCAAAACCACTCACTGCTATGGTTGTCACTTTTGGCATGTGGGTGGTTTGGGAATGGGTCAGGCATTAAATCTATCAATTTTGCAAAGGTTCCGATTTACCAGTTCTGGGTTTAATGAAAATAGGATTGGATACAAATGAGAACTGCACATGTCAAAATCAGAGATTTAGCCTATGTCTGAATACTTAAAAGGGTAATTAATGTTCTTCGGAGACATTAATGGAAATGTTCATTATTTGCCTCCAATTTAACCTTTGTGCAGCACAGATTTCTGGAGCCAGAAACAAAAACACTAGGGAAACAAATGTGAGTTTGAGCTGCAATTCCAATTAGTATTTCAACTTGTTATTGTCCCATCTGAATAAAAGCTCACCTCAAGCAGCTGGTGTGTAATTTCCTTCTGATACGCAGCGTGGTTGTACAGTTACATCTTCTCCAAACTTTGGAGGTTTTGCAAAGTGATGAGATCAGTATGGAAGATAATTTGGATTTGTAGAACTGCAGATTAAACAAGGAAAGCTGTTGTCATCCATTGCACTGACAGCACTGTAGATAGGATTGTAATGTTAACAACAGGAAGGAGATACACAATGTAAACACCAAAGATGCAAGAGGCAGTACACATGATGCAGGGTTCAAGATCCTTGTTTCCTCAACCAATTTAATCAACAGTTTCTGCAGCTTAAAGTCACTACATCTGGTGGAGGCAGACAACTGCTAGCACCTACAAGAAGGCGTATTCCCTGCTCGACCTGGAAGCCATACAACAGGCATTTGTGAAAGTAGCCAGCAGCCACAACATTTTCCCCTCTAGATACTTATAGGGGACTATCAGGTACATATCTCCATCAGAGGCTTAAAGATGTTCATTGTCGAAATGTATGCAAGATGATTAACGATATAAATTCCTCTTGTAATTACAATAATCCAAAGAGGTGGCACTGGGTTTTATCACTTTGACTGGATTCCAACGAGTTCAGTATACAATCACCTGGATACAAGAACTGCTAAATCAAACAATAGATTATATAATCAGAGAGGGACGATTTTCCAACACTGCAATACAAGTGAAATCATAGGAAGATGATCCTGCATGAGTGTGCCAGTTTCCCTGAGAGCTGTGTTACATTCATTATTTTGACAAGCCGGTGTATGAATCTTACCATTTCAATTGTTGACTCATAGGAGTCAAGAGATATCCACTTCAAACTTTGCACAATGTAACCTCTCCCCAGATATACTGATGTGTCAGACATGAGAGATCAACAAGTGAGTTCTGTCGACGTTGAGCACTTCAATGGTTGTGATAGCATAAGTTCTGCAATGGAAATGTTGCAAATGGAGTGTTATAATGAATGTGTAGTAGCAGGAGAATGGCAATTAGTGTGACTCACAGTAAATATGCAGTATATCTTGAAGAGATGTGATTATTATATAATCGTGGTGTCATAACATGTGATCTGAAGGTATAACTGTCCTGGACTCCATCTGAAACTGGGGACACTTGAAACATGACATGTTGGTGAAACCACCCTACTATTTGCAACAGAATAGGTTAATATTAGCTCAGGAACCTATGTCACTGTGACTGTAATATTTCTATATATCTGCGGCTGCAATAAACAGCTGTTGTATCTTTCAAAACCATATTGACCGCACCTAGTTCTTATGTTAAGTAAGCTAACATATCAGGTACAAATACCTGCTGGAGGCAAAGCGCATGTCATGATTGTTGATCATACTTAAGAGTAGTGACTGTTTATAACAGATTCCAAGATCTTGAGGGTAGATATTTGGAAAACTCATTGAAGATCATTTAGACATCAGCCTAGGACATCAAAACATTCAAACAATTATCAAACACCATGTTTTGTGTGTAAAGATCTATAAATTAAACAAGATGATCTACTTTTTTTTAATAATATGAGTTCTGTTGAGTTAGAATGTCTCTCTTCAAAAAGAAATGAAAGGATAGTCTTATTTTGCTATGTTAATTTTAAAAGTTAATCAAACACTACTAATAACATACATATACAGCTTTTTTGAATGAAAATGCAGCTTATAAAACACTACAATCCAATTTTGCAGACTAACAAGGTCTATGTTTGTGTAGAGCTTGTTGGCTTTGTCATTTTCTTTTCCCAAAAAAGTGCCAAAACAATGGAAGCCCCCAAGACGTTAGCCCTCTATATTTGCCATGAACCCCATCTAGTGGCTGAAGCATGCTATTACATGCACTCAATTTTGATCTCAAAGCCTGGGTCTACTAACCAAATTTTCTAAAAGGAATCAATTCAGTAAAGGAGCAACAGAAAGAAAAATAAAATAAAACAGAAGCAGAGAAGGCAAACTTAAAAGGTGACAACAGGAAATCTGGTAAAGGAAGCAAACAGAAACTACTCTCTACTTCTAATGAATAGTAAAGACTTTCATTGAGAAATAAAAAAGATTATGGAGTAGACTGCCACTATTACCTTTACTGAATTACAGCTATTCAAGAAATGTATGCAGTTTTACTTAGATATCAAGAAAAATATCATCCCAAGAAGTGAATTCTGAAAATCTTATTTGCCATTGGCAAGGAGAGGCTTTGCAAAATTAATGCATCCAGTTTTTCCATGAATGATTAGAAACATCCAGAAAAGATCTGGAAACTATTAGCTCAAGGTAAGAATTGTCTTCAGAATTAAGACACTCCCTCTCATGTCATACAGACAGTGACCTCAGAAATCTATTGACAAGCTTTTTGGAAGGGCATGAGCATGATTTTCCCGAGGAACTATCTGAGGGGCTCATTGCATTCGTCGTCTTTTGTACCACCTTCAATTAGCTTCAGTGTAGTCCTAAAAGAGTGGCTCCTAATTTTAAAACAGTACCCCCTGGTGTTGACCTCACCCACGAGCGAGTGGATGTCAGGGCTATTTTTTTGAGGTTGATGAGCTGATACCAGTGAGATTTCACAGATTTCAGTACTGGGACCAAAACTGTTTGCAACATATGTTAATGACTTGGAGGTGGGGTGGCACAGTGGCTCTGTGGTTGGCACTGCTGCCTCACAGCACCAGGGGCCCAGGTTCAATTCCAGCCTTGGGCGACTGCCTGTGTGGAGTTTACACATTCTCCCCGTGTCTGCATGGGTTTCATCCGGGTGCTCCAGTTTCCTCCCACAGTCCAAAAGATGTGCAGGTCAGGTGAATTGGCCATGGTAAATTGCCCCATAGTGTTAGGTGCATTAGTCAGAGGGAAACGGGTCTGGGTAGGTTACTCTTCAGAGGGTCGGTGTGGACGTGTTGGGCCGAAGGGCCCGTTTCCACACTGTAGGTAATCTAATAAAAAAAATGCTATAGCCAAATTTGCAGGCAACACAAAAAATGTGGAAAGGCAGGTTATGTGAGGGATACAAACAGTTTATAGAGAGATATTAGTAGGTTAAGTGGGCAAAACGTGGACAAATGGAGTATATTGTGGAAAAACATGAAGTTGTTCATTTTGGAAGGGACAACAGAAGAACAGAATATTATTTAAATGGAGAAAAACTGCATAAAGCTGCAATACTTGTTGGCAATGCTGTTGCCAAAACACAGAAAGCTAGCACATAGGTGCAGCAAATAATAAGCAGGCTCATGTGATGTTGGCCCTTATTTCAAGGGGATTGGAGTATAACAGTAACAAATTCATACTGCAACTGTACAAAGTGCGACCACATTTGGAGCACTATGAGCAGTTTTGCTCCCCTTATTTAGGAAAATATATTTTATCATTGGAGGAAGTTCAGACAAGACCCAGTACGATGATTTTCAGTATGAAAGGATTGTCTTATAAGCAAAGGTTAAACAGGTTGGGACTGTATTTATTGGAATTCAGAAGAATGAGAGGTGATCTCATTGAAACATATTGGATTCTTAGGGGAATTGAGAGGGTAAATGCTGAAAAGATGTTTCCCATCATGGGAGAGTCTGGGATTAGACGGCATAGTCTCAGAATAAAAGGGGGCCAGTTTAAGACTGCGGTGAGGAGGAATTTCTTCTCTCAGAGTGTCATGAGTTTTTGAAACTCCTTGATACAGGAGACAGTGAGTTAGAGTCCTTTATACTCCAACAGGTTTATTTGGAAGTTCAAGCTTTCGGAGTGCTACGTCTTCATCAGGGAACTCGTGGAGTAGGATCCTACTACACTAGCTACCTGACAAAGGAGCAGCGCTCTGAAAGCTCGTGCTTCCAGAGCAACCTGTTCAACTATAACCGGGTGTTGTATGATTTTTAACTTTGTATGTTTAAAGCTCGGATAGATCGATTTTTGATCAGTAGAAGAATCAAGTGTTATGGGGAAAATGCAGGAAGATGGCTGTGGGGAATGTTGGATCAGCCTTTAAGCGTGTAGGATGAAGTCCATCAGAACCTGGAGACCGAATCAGCTTGTAGTTCCATCAGTTTGCTTAGTACCACTTCCAATGTGATTGTAATTTCACTCAATTCCTCTTCCTTCTGCCACTTGGTCCACAACTATTACTGAATTTTTTTTTGCATTCCCTATGGAGAAAGCAAAAAACAAATATTTATTCATTTGATCTGCCATTTCCTTATTCTGTAAGATTAACAAGCCCATTCTCACACTCTAGAGGACCAACATTCATGTAATTTAGTCTGCTTTGTAAATTCCTTCTAAACTCTTGCTATCCATTTTTACATTCCCAACTGGCTTCTTCTCATACTCTTATACATAATTTTTTTCTCTTAATTACCTTTCCCCTGTGTTTCTCTATATTTGGATCAATCATCTGACCTGATGATTCCCGTCATCAAAAATGGGGGAGCCCAGCATATTAGTGTAAAAGATAAAGCTGAAGCATTTGTCACCATCTTCAGCCAGGAAAGCCAAATGGATGATCCAACATAGCCCCTCCAGAGGTTCCTGTTATCACAGTTGCCAATTTTCAGCCAATTTGGTTCACTTCACTTAATATCAGGAAGTAGTTGGAGGTACTAGACACTGCAAAGGCTAAGGGCCTTGACAACATTTCAGCAATAGTACTGAAACCTTGTGCTCCAGAACCTGACAGACACCTAGCCAAACTGTTCCAAAATAGGTGAACAATGGCATCTACTCAACAATGGAGAAAATTGTCCAAGGCTATTCTATACATAAAGGGCTACTCAGCTCTTAATTCAGTTCAAAAGTGCTGATGGAAGTGACTGCCTTGACCAAATGTGGCATTAAGATCCCGAGCAAAACTGGAGTCAATGGGAAGTGTGGGATAACACTCCACTAGTTGGAGTCCTACCTGGCACAAGGAAGATGGTTATGGTAATTGAAAGTCAGTCATCTCCACTCCAGAACATCTCAGTAGGTGTTCCTCAGGATAGTGTCCAAGGTCCAATCATATTCAGTTGCTTCATTAATAACCATCCCTCCATCAGAAGGTCAGAAGTGGGGATGTTCACTGATGATTGCACAATGTTTAGCACTATTCATGATTCTTCAGATACTGATGCAGTCCATTTCCAAGTGGAACAAGGTCAGGACAATATCCAGATTTAGGGTGACAATTGATAAGCAATAATCACATTGCACACAAAATGCCAGACAATGATCATCTCCAGCAAGAGAGAATCTAACCAGCACCACTTGACATTCCATGGGATTGACATCACTGTATCCTCCACTATCATTATCCTGAGAATTATCATTAACCAGAAACTGAACTAGACTAACTATATAAATACTGTGGCTACAAGTGTAGGTCAAACATTACCAATCCTTCAACGAGTAATTCACCTTCTGAATCCTGAAAATCTTTCCACATTTACAAGGCACAATTCAGGCATTTGATGGAATATTCTCGACTTTCTGGCTGAGTGCTGCTCCAACAAGACTCATGAAATTTGACGCCATTCATAAAACAGCCCATTTGATTGGCATTACATCTCCAAGCATTCACTCTCTCCATGACTGTTCCTTGGCAGCAGTAGTATATACCTTCTACAAGATGCAGAAATTCAGCAAGGCTCCTTAATCAGCATTTTCCAAACCTACAATCTTTACCATCTAGGAGGACGGAGCAGTACATACATGGAAACACCATTACCTGTACATTCTCCTCCAAGCCACCCGCCACCCTAACTTGGAAATATATCACAGTTCCTTCAGTGTCATTTGGTTAAAATCTTTCAACTTTCTCCCTAATAACATTTTGGGTTTAACTGAATCAAATGGATGGCAACATTTCAAAAAGGCAGGATACCATAACCATCTCAAGCCTCGACGGATAAGCGATAAATGATCACCTAGCTAATGACATGCATATCCCATGAATGAATAAAAAAGTCCACCACTGACCATCTAATAGTCTGTCTCCTAGTCTAGGATGCCAGTTCATTTCATCTAGCTTAGATTTCATGCCTGCATGGTTACCCTTTATTTAAGTTTAATATATAAGTCTTCAACTTAATTTTCTCTCATTCAATCTGGATGTAAATTACAATCATATTGTGGTCACTGCTACCTAGGAATGCCTTTACTCTGAAGATGTTAATTAATTCTGTTTCATTATACAACACAAATCCACCACAGTCTACTGCCAAACCATTTTATAATGTACGTGTTAACTGGGAAGTGAGCCCTATCACGCTTTCACCCTGCTATTCCTGCTCAAATGATCCAGCAGACCACATTGTCAGCATTATCAAATCAAAGATCAAGCATCAAGCAACAAAACCAAGACTTTTAGCATTTCATTGTTGCATTTTTGTCCAAAAACAATGGAGAAGGGATTACCATCCTCAACATAACCTCATCTTGGAGGTCAAGTCTGAACTAATTTGGCCAGCAACAAGTTGTCTAAATATTCCTGAGACACATGACATTCTTCTTCAAAGACAGAGTAGAAAGTAAATGATAGATCAGCAGTGAGTAAGTTGAAAAACGACTTCAACTGAGGCAGAGGGTGAGGAACAGAAATACAAATACTTGGACTCAACAAAGGATCCTGTGAAGTCATTATTGATCTTTGTGCTACAGTACGAAGGAACAGAAGCCAGCTCAGAGCAATGCATGACATGCCAATCATTCATGAAGGGAGTGAGGAAGGGAAACCTGATGATGGTGTTCATGCAGTGATATTGAGTGGCAACAACCAGCAGCTAAATGACCAAGTTGTCATCAAAGAGCAACAGTAAACTATTCATACATTTCCAGGTGGGTGTGTGAAGACCAAATAAGTTGCCAAACATTCAAAATAACACTTTGAAGTTTGAATTATTAATCTTTTAAAATCTGTTTTGCCTGTTTGCATAATTATTGAATTGAGAATACATTCCTATGCACAACTATATTGATCTGTTTGGAATTTCTTCTTCTTCTTTTGGGACAAGGAGAGTGTTTTGGTATTGACACAGATACAGTCATAGAGTCATTGAGATGTACGGCATGGAAACAGACCCATCAGTCCAACTCATCCGTGCCAACTAGATATTCCAACCTAATCTAGTCCCATTTGTCAGCAGTTGGCCCATATCCCTCGAAACCTTTCCTACTCATATACCCATCTAGGTGTCTTTTAAATGTTACAATTGTATCAGCCTCCACCACTTCCTCTGCCAGCTCATTCCATACACGCACCACCATCTGTGTGGAAAAGATGCACCTTAGGTGCCTTATAAATTTTACCCCTCATGGTTTCATCAAGGGAAAGTTATGCCTGACAAATCCACTAGAATGCTTTGAGGAGGTAATGAGCAGATTAGACCAAGGAAAGCCGATGGATGTTATCTACCTGGACTTCAAGAAGGCCTTTGACACGGAGCCACACAGGAGATTACTGAGTAAGATAAATGTTTTAGAGGCAAGGTGCTGGCATGGATAGAAACCTGGTAGAGAGTAGGGATAAAAGGGTCCTTCTCAAGATGGCAGCCGGTGACCAGTGGTATTCCACAAGGCTCAACGTTTGAACAACAAATTTTTGCTTTATGATCTAGATGAAGGAACCAAGGGCATTCTGGCTAAGTTTGCACACAATACAAAGGTAGGTAGTAGGACAGGTAGCATTGAGGAGGTAGGGAGACAGAAGGATTTGGACAGGTTAGGAGAGTAGGCAAAGAAGTGGCAGTTGGAGTACAGCATGAGAAAGTGTGAGGTCATGCAATTGGGTAAGAAGAATAGAAGCATGGGTTATTTTCTAAATGGGAGAAAATTCAGAAGTCTAAAGTGCAAAGAGACTTGGGAGTTCTAGTCCAGGATTGTCTTAAGGTAAACTTCCAGGTTGAGTCAATAATTAGGTAGGTAAATTCAATGTTGACATTTATTTTGAGAGGACAGAGAAATTTGTCCTATAGGTTTGGGAGGTTTGGTTTGTAGGTTGAGGAGATTTACTCTCAGTGTATTGGCTGTTGGTGTATTTACTTGCAGGCTTGCAATTTCTCAAAGGAATTAGTCCCTGAGTCAAAGACCTGCCATCTTTTAACATGGGTTAAGGAAGAGCATGCATGTCACAGTGTATACTGTTATCTGAGTATGGTGTTAGCACTGACACATTTAAAAATCAAATGGGAAAGCATGGTTACATGTGCAGACCATAAGTGTGTGAGAAACTATTTTGATTTTTCGATGACTCTGATGTACACTAGTGACCAGAGGAGCTACTTTATTCAACATGGCAGTTAACACATTTCTTTTCTGAAATATGAGTGCAGATCCTTCTCACCATATTAGCTGGGTAATCCTGGCAAAACAGTGTGTGTTTATTTCCCATGCTTAGGTCACTAAGTTATCTATTGTCTGTTCTACCTTAGATACTATTACAGCTTTATACATCATGTTTTATACCTACCATATTTTTTTCTATGTCATTATATAGAGAAAGGAAAAAAAAGGTACTGTTTTGGAGATCTAAACATATTCTCTCATGCTTTGAAGAGCACTGCATGTTGTGCCAGTCTGACATTTTACTTCCCAACTCCATGAACCAATGTCTCCTTTAACCAAATTGCTGACACAGGCCGACTTGTTGCAGGATATTGCACAGATTTCTGTCCTAGAGGGATTCAGGTTGTGCCTACCTGAACTCCTTTTACTGAGCATCCTGATCAGCTGACGGAATTTAGACAGGATTCCCAATGTCTGGACTGGACTCTATCCTTTGTTTCTCTGCTAGTTGCAGCTTGCCCAGTTCTGTAATAAGCCCAATGTACATGGAAGTACTTAGCCTGAGATCAGGCTAACTGGGTAGTTAAAATATGAAGATACTTGCTTTACATTCATTTCATACAAAGTAGTTGTCTCTCCCTTGGAAGCCCTTTCATCCAGTTAACAAAATGGCAGTTTGTTTGTAAAATAGCAATATATCTGAAAACTTTACTGAAAACCTTAGTACTTTCAAACATCCTGTCATTGTATTTGGCCTCACTTTTAGTGTAAACCCCTACTGAATTAAGTACCCCAACAGGTGATGCAGCATTGCTAGTGTTTTATTCATTTGTTCTTGGGATGTGAGCATCACTACATTTTTTAAGCTATTTCTAGAAATGTGCTTGAACTAAATAATTTGAGAAGGTCATTTCAGAGGAAAGTAAGAGTTAACCACATTGTGAAGTGTCTGGTGTCACATGTCGACCAGAACAGGATGACAGCTTCCATTCCCGAAACAGCAGCTACAAGCAAATTAGATTTTCATGATAATCTGGTATTCTAATAATTATTATTAAAGTCACTAGCATTTTATTCCAAATGTATTAATTACTTGAATTTAACCTCCCCAAAGCTGGCTGAAAGATATTGAATTTGTGTCTCTGGGACAATGGCCAAGGCTTCTGGATTACTAGTCCATTAGCATTAGCACTATGTTTGTCTCAACGTACTGGAATAATGTAGGTGATGAGAGTTCTGCCAGCTGGCAACAGCCCACTATCACATCTCTTTGGGAAAGCCTGCGGTATTAAGAGCCAACCAATCTCTCAACTGTACAATGGCACGCTTCCACCTGGATCCAGGAGCCTGAAGTCCCATCAACTCTTCATCGCTTGGCAGTGCTATGGGAAGTTAATGGTTGCTGCTGATTACATAGCTACCCAAGATCCAGGATCACCAAGGTACCATATCTGTATTATGATAAGAGAGGAATTATTTGTGGGTGATCACAGGGGCAGGAAGATGGTCGGCAGGATGATTGCTCTCAGCTTATCTACCCCCTTCTTGATGTTGTATTAAGAACTTCAATCAGGTGGAGAATGTCCCTGACTGGTGGATCTCTGAAAGCTTCCAATTCTCAGACTTCCTGCGTGGCGTTTCTCAGACACTGTCTGAGTACCAATGAAGGATGGATTAGGTCCCTATCCTATTGCCCAACATAATGCCCTCTGCCATCAAACTCTTCACAAGGGATGCTAGTAAATTTGACTAACTGGGTGAGAAATTGAATTTGGTACTCCTATAGTTGACACAGAATTACCCTTAAAATTGCAAAAATAGCACATGTGCAATTTTAGTTAAATTGAGATGGATGCTAAATTGTTGAGAGTGGTAACTTGCACACAGTGAATGGTCTTTGGATGTAAACAAAGTCGTCAGATCATGATATCATTGGCATGTGGCAGTGTTTAATGTTGGCAGGACTATTTCACAGCTCAGCTTTTTAACTAATCCTTTCTTTTAGGATACAGATTCAGCCATAGAGAGAAACCTTTTGTCCTATGCACAGTATGATCATTAACGATTTCCTAGGAGGCTTCTAAGACAGGGGACATGAGAGGGGGAAAGTTGAAATGAAATGTGAGGTGCATGATTTTTACACAGATTGGTAGGAGTCTGGAAAGCATTGCCAGGGGTGGTGATGGAGGCAGATCTGATAGGGGCATTTAAGAGACTTTTAGATAAACTCATGAAGATGCAAGGATTGAAGGGATATAGACCAAGGACAGGCAGCAGGGATTTGTTAAATCCGGCATTATGTTCAGCACAACTTCATGGGCCAAAGGACCCATTCCTGTGCTGTACTGTTCTATTCGATGTTCTATGTTTTCAGCTGTTTCTAGTTGATTTCAGATTTTACAAATGATGCTTTCCATAGTTGTGTTAAGTTTCAAAAGTCCACAAGTGAAGTTGTGAAGATCTCTGAAGGCTTTTTTGCTGACAGCAAGGCATAAGGCACACACACAATTTCTTTGGAACACAGAATGGCTGAGAGAATGAACAGAGTTTCAGCGATTGTGAAGAACAGTTTAGGCTGCTGGAGAAGGGAGAGGCAGGGTTACTGTCAGCTTAAAGTTTACAAGCAGGCTATTCCACGTGAAGAACATTGGCCAGGGTTTTATTGCAGCTTCTGGCATTGGAGGTATTGGGTTGGTAAAATTGGGCAGTATTTATGGTGCCTACCCACTCATCGTATTTTTTAATTGCAATTTTACCGGCGATAGGACGGCTATCTGGAGGGTCGCTCATGCTTGATCTAACATCTACGCTTGTTGAAGTTGTGGGCAGGTGTGGGGGGGAGGTAGGGGGCCGGGTGGACTAGTTATAGAGGGATTGAGCTCCCTGATCCTGATCCAAGTGTGAAGTCCAGACCAATATGTGAATCATCTATACTTCAATACGGAGATACTCATTGAACTTTGTCACCTGCTGATACAATTGCTACCTCAGAGCAAGCCAAGAGCGACATTAACAATGGTCATAAAGGTGATCATGGCAATGAACATCTATGCATCTGGCCTATAGCAGGCTAGAGCAGGTGACATTTGCAATACCTGCCAACTATTTTGTCAACTGTTGTGGCTCCTAGTGAATCTTAGTCTCATCTGTTTTATTGCCAAAAAGAAAGAAAAATTATCTTGAGCTTAAAAAGGATATTGAAGACCTATCACTATTGAAGATCACTTTCTATAGTTATGTGTTGACTTGCTGCCTCCTTGATAACTCATTCTCTCCATCGCTCACACATTTTAGATTTCAAACTATTGATTGATGCAGTCATTGCTTTTGGGTTCAGTCAGCTTCATTTTCTTTTGCAATAACCAGAATTATTGTCTGGATGGCTGGTAGGTAACATTAAGTTTAATTGTCATACATTCCTTCTTAATATTTTGATCTGGTGCATGCTTTCCTTCAATGGTAGGTTCAAGTGGTCTCTTAATAGTTAAGTATTTTCTGCTGAGATGAGTGCAGAAAATAATGAACACACCAAAAGGGGGAAAAAAAGTGTGTCCATTATTGATTGTTTGGCATAACTTCAGTTAAGAATATACATAATGGAACAAAAAGACAGACTGCAAGCAGCTTATGAAAGTAAAACATATACTGTATAGTATGTAACCCTTAGGCAGCAAGATTGAATGCAGCAGCCCCAAATCCAGTAATAGAGTCTTTCACAGCATCTTAATTATTTTCATGACATATGTATCGAGTTTGAACATCAATTATCTGAGCATTGATTATCCAGCCTGTCTGATTACCTGCATACCCTAAGGTAGTTTATTCCCCAGAACCCCCTGAAATTTGCAGTGCAGCACAGGTACATGCACAAACCATTATACAGCCATAGGAAAAGCTGTGTGTATATTTTCCCAATTGGTGTTTGACTATTCAAACAAATTGACTATCTGAACACCCTCTGGTCCCAATTAGTTTGGATAATTGACGCTCAACTCTGTTGTTGCCTGCTAATGGAAGTAAGTTGTTACTTCAATCCTTTGCAGGTCTTTTCTGAACCGTAATAACATAAATAATGAGAACTGCGGGTTTTTTTTAGCACCAGTACAAAACCTCTCAAATATCTGAGGTTACATGAAATGAAGCAAATTGATGATTATTACAGTTAGTACCAAAGAAATTATTATTTGCAACAGTGAAATGTTATATAACAATTTTTCCAATAATATATAATACTATGTAAATAACCAATTTCTCCCATTGTTTCATGAAGGCTATTCCAAAATTATGCTCCATAGTGCAATGAAAGCTTTTGCAGTTTTTAATGTTTGGTGGTGCTTGATCTTTTGGAAAATACACAAATTACCAGTATTAATGTAAAACTTTATGAGATAGCTGTTCAAATACAAAGGTTAAGGTTGAGGAAACTACTTCTATTATTTTGACAGCATATAAATTATTTGCACAATTTTGATAAGTGACTTAAAGAGTCTTACTGAGCCTTCTGTTTTAAAATTATATCCTCTTTGATCTAAATTATGTTAATATGGGAGTGTTGTTAAATGGGTATAATCTTACAGAAGATTGTTCGATTTCAATGTAAGTCTGAATTGGTTATTGAGCAGAATTATTCCTAATCAGGTGTAATATGTCTTTGTGACACATTACAGATTTTTGTCTTTATTTGTTCATGAACTTTTTATTTGCATTGTATTTCTTCTTCAGAAAATATTGTTAACTCAATTTACTCATTTCATCCTTGAAGGAGCATGGTTATCACAATGACACTTAACACAGCATTTGTGATGGCATTGAAATGTGTGGAATGACATCAGGAAATACCTTAAATATATTTTCTATTTATATAGAAGGCATTGATGCAACATTTTGGCATAATCCAAAACTGCCCTTCAAAGCATAAAGTACATATTCAACATAACCATTTATCCTTACATTACACCTATATAAGATAATCACTTTACATACAACACTGTGTTGCCACATTCTTAGTTACCTGCACTACATAATTTTACAAATTCAGTTGCTCATTTGCATTGCTCTATTATCTAAGTAACTGGGCTCCAATGAATTGAAAAAGACCATTACTTTCAGGGGGAAATTTGAAAATATGTGAAAAGTTGTGTGTCAGGGATTAATAAAAAAGACCATCAGGTTGGTCAATCAATTCTTTCCAGAACAACCATATCAATTACAGTTTCTATTGCAACTTTTCAAAGATCCTATCACTATAATGGCATGTATATGAAGTGGGAAGAGAGTTATTTGCAAAACTAACAATACAGATCAAGACCTCATTAATATAAGTGGAAGTCATTCAGCTATCCCTTGAGACAGTAGGCACCTTTTTATTCCACTTCACATCTCTATTTTTCCTTTAACTATCCACACAATAGAGTTGGTTTTGCATAATGCCACAATATCTCAGAGAACACTAATTTACTTAAATTAAGAATGAACAATGGCTTTCCCAGTGTTTTAGCAATGCAACTGGAAATCCAAGAATTGTTCCTACAAACGTACTATAATAGTTCAAATTATAAATTGTCCTACAATGTTGCATTCCATCTGCATATGACAGGAGTTTTTCAAGAACCCAACCAATATTCCTTCAAAATCTGTCATGCAAACACTTACATATTTTTTGCATTTACATACTAGTGTTTTCACAGTGACACATCTTCTAATGTTGTGTACACTAGACATACTCTGTCAGAAAATAAAACAGAACAATCATGAATCAATGAAATAATGTGCAGAATTTCAGAGAAAACTTGTTATTATTATCTTAATGTTGGATAATAAATTCAACATTTAGCAACCACATTTAAAACTAAAAGTAATGAAACTGAAAAGAACTAAGAAAAAAATGTCAATGTGTATAGATACTCTTACTGAACTGAAAATGGAAGACTGATTTTGTAACTCATCCTTCAAACATCCTTTGCCTTATTGATATTCTGTTGGCACAGCAAGTTAGGATATTAATATGACACATCCTGGGTCCACCCCATCTCTGTCACATTTTAAGTCCCTAATCGCATTGGGCATCTAGTTGAATCCCCTAGGATGTTCATACACATTCTTTAGCAGAAGGTTATGCAGCAGTATAGGCTGAGATCCAGGAGCAGGTCATCTGTTTACTCTCTTTGTCAAAGAATGTGCATATATCGAAATAAGATGTAAAGAAAGAAAGAAATATTTCTAATCATCCACTGGGGTGTGAACTAAATTTCAATTGCCCTGTATGCACACTATTTTCTACATTCCACTTGCCTGAAACTGCTGTAAGATGTGTTCTTTTTGAGTTGTAATGCATAAAAAAATACACTCATGATGTTTATGACAAGTGAATTGCATATGCAGCAAAAGACTGTTCACATCCAGGAATGAGTTATTGCTTCCTCACAGCCCATTGTTCATATAAGTATATGTGAAAGTATAGGAGAAAGTGAGGACTGCAGATGCTGGAGATCAGAGCTGAAAATGTGTTGCTGGAAAAGCGCAGCAGGTCAGGCAGCATCCAGGGAGCAGGAGAATCAACGTTTCGGGCATAAGCCCTTCTTACAATTAGTACCTAAACTTCTATTTTGGGCTGGGGGAGACAGCAACTGGGATATATCCTCGAAGGTAATAACAATCTCTATCAGTGTAGCAGAGAAGTTTGTGCTTGTGATTCCAAGTGGTCTTTGCATTTGATATGGATTGATATGGCAATATACATTCCATTTTAACTGCACATAAAATGGGGCATTCTAGCAGTTTAAGGAGGCTCTTTTGCTGAGCTATGTTATTGAAGTTATTCTTCAGTTTTGTAAATATTTTGGTTATAAAGCCTTAATGCCAAAATCTCTAAAATCACACTGTCCCTAAATTGTTAAGCACATACAAATGTTTTGATTGCTCAAACCTACTATAAGAATCCACTGGTCTGTTAAAAACAAAATAAGAATGAACATTTTTGTGAAGGTGATTGAGATAAGGAGAGAAAGTGAATGCGTGGGGGTAGGTGGATGCATTGACAGTGAAGATGCAGTGAGAGTGTATTTGAGAGAATGAGTAAGTCAAGGGCAGTTTATGCAAGTGGACGTGGATAAGTGTAGAAGAGGAAGAGAGTGCTAGTAATGGAAAAGGGAGACAGTGTATCAATCCTGAGACTGAGTGTGGGAGAAAGTGAGGACTGCAGATGCTGGAGATCAGAGTCGAGAGTGTGATGCTGGTCAAGCAGTATCCGAGGTGCAGAAAAGTCAACGTTTTGGGCTCATCATCAGGAATGAGGCTTGTGGGCCAGGGGGCTGAGAGATAAATGGGAGGGGGGTGGGGTTTGGGGGGGAAGGTAACTGAAAATGCGATAGGCAGATGAAGGTGGGGGAGAAGGTGATAGGTTGGGGGGGGTGAAGCAGATAGATTGGAAAGGTGATGGACAGGTCATGAGGTGCCAAGTTGGAGGCTTGGGACTGGGATAATGTGGGGCGATGGGGAAATGAGGAAACTAGTGAAATCCATATTGATACCATGTGGTTGCAGGGTCCCAAAGCAGAATACGTGGCATTCTTCCTCCAAGCATCATGTGGTAAACGTTTGGCGATGGAGGAGGCCTAGGACCTGCATGTCCTTGGTGGAGTGGGAGGGGGAGTTAAAGTTTTCGGCCACGGGACGGTGGGGTTGATTGGTGTGGGTGTCCCAGAAATGTTCTCTGAAATGAACCGCAAGTTGGCATCCAGTCTCCTGATATAGAGAAGACCACATCAGGTGCAACGGATACAGTAGCTGACATTGGTGAAGGCACAGGTAAACTTCTGTTGGATGTGGAAGGATCCTTTGAGTCCTTGGACGAAGGTGTGCAGGGAGGCGTGAGCGCAGGTGTTGCACTTCCTGCAGTGGCAGGGTAAGGTATAGGGAGAGGGGTGTGGGCTGGTGGGGGAGGGGGGTGATGTGGATCTGAAGAGGGAGTCGCAGAGGGAATGGTCTCTCTGGAACACTGATAGTGGTGGGGAGGGATATATGTCCCTAGTGGTAGGGTTTGTTTTTAGGTGGCAGAAGTGGCAGAGGATGATGTGATGTATACGGAGGTTAGTGGGATAGAAGGTGATGTCCAAGGGGGTTCTGTCCTTGTTCCGATTGTAGAGGTGGGGTTCAGGAGCGGAGATGATGGAAGTGAAAGAGATGCATTGGAAGGCATCATCGACCATGTGGGAAGGGAAATTGCGATCTTTGAAGAAGGCAGCCACCTGGGATTTTCTACAGTGGAATTGGACATCCCGGGAACAGATGTAGCTGAGGCCAAGGAATTGGGAATATGGGATGACATTTTTACAGGAGCTAGGGTGGAAGGAGATGTGGTCTGGGGAGCTGTGGGAATCGGTGGGCTTGTAGTACATGTCCATGCTTAGTCAGTCACTGAAGACAGTGATGGAGAGGTCCAGAAAGAGGATGGAGATGTCCAAGATTGTCCAGGTGAATTTGAGGTTGGTCTGAAACATGTTAGTGAAGTTGATGAACCTCCTCGTGGGAGCACAAGGTAACGCCAATACAGTCATCATTGTAGCCGGGGAAAAGGTGTGGGGTGTGCCAGTGTAGCTGTGGAAGACGGACTGTCCCACATACCCAACCAAGAGGTAACCATTGCTGGGGCCAATGTGGCTGCCCATGTCTGCCCCTTTGGTTTGGAGGAAGTGGGAGGATTGGAAGGAGAAGTTGTTGAGGGTGAAGACCAGTTTAGCCAGACGAATGAGGGTGTCAGTGGAAGAGCATTGGTTGAGATGGTGTGAGATGAAGAAACGGAGGGTTTGGAGGCATTTATCCTGGTGGATAGATGTGTACAGGGACTGGAAGTCCATGGTGAAGATAAGGCGATGATGCCTTCCAATGCATTTCTTTCACTTCCATCATCTCTGCTCCTGAACCCCACCTCTACAATCGGAACAAGGACAGAAGCCCCTTGGACATCACCTTCCATCCCACTAACCTCCGTATACATCACATCATCCTCCGCCACTTCTGCCAGGAAAAGAAAGTCTTGGAGAAGGTGAATGGTGTGGGTGGTGTCTCCAATGTAGGTGGGGAGTTCCTGGACTAAGGGGGACAGAACGGTGTCAAGGTATGCAGAGGTGAGTTCAGTGAGACCACAGGTCGACCAGGGAAGTTAGATTTGTGAATCTGAGACTGAGTGTGCCAGTCTGACACCAACACCTGAGCCACAAAGCAGGCTCAGTGAGGAGTAAAGTAGAGCCTGAACAGCAAGCAGTTTCCAAAATCCCACTTCTGTTTGAATTCTGCTGAGGCCAGTACAGAATATGTGCCAGTAGAGTCCACCAGGGTCTAGGTTTGTTAAAGGCAACTTTTTAGCTCAGCTCAGGTCCTCATATTTTCAATAGTGATCAAAGCTTGAGGCCTAGTCTTTTCTGTTGCTCTATTTCTTAACTAAAAATGCCTTTCTGTTGTTTAGCTCTTCTGTTTGTCACTTATAAATGGCAAATTTTAGTAATTAATAACTTATTTAAATTACCAATTTATTACTTTGACATTTTTTTCTAGATGTGGAAGAGCCGGTGTTGGACTGGGGTGGACAAAGTTAAAACTCACACAACACCAGGTTATAGTCCAACAGGTTTATTTGGAAGTACTAGCTTTTGGAGCGCTGCAACCCATTCTAAAAGCTGAAAGACTTAACAGCAATCGAGATTTGTTCAATAAATCATTTCAGTTGCATGACACTATAATCTTATGCAATACACTTTGTGTATTATGGTCCTGCTCCATGGCTACCTGATGAAGGAGCAGCACTCCAAAAGCTAGTGCTTCCAAATAAACCTGTTGGAATATAACCTGGTGTTGTGTGATGTTTAATTTTTTTTCTTGAAATTCATGGTTACTGTTGATCCAAGCCTTATCCTTCTGAAATTTACTCCCTGGAACATACCTGCCCCAACCTCCCAAATAAATGAAAAATGAAAATGTGACCCCTTAAGAGGAAAGATTGGACTAAACTGAGAAAAAGTAAATAGTAATTGGTGTGAGGCCGATACTGTCTTTTATTTATTCATAGGATGTGGGAATTGCCAGCTAGGCCAACGTGTACTGTGCACCCCTAACTGCCCTTGAGAAGATGGAAGATAGTGATGAGCTGCCTTTTGGAACTGCTGTAGACTTTGGGATATAGGTACACCACAGTGCAGCTAAGAAGGGTTTTCCAGAACTTTGACCCAGTGACAGTGGTCATTGCCTTGAATTTGTGTGGAATGAATGCTACATGCCACTTATTAGTCCAATTCCTGCAGTGGTGCTTTGGGATCAAGGTGAGCAATATCCCCCACAATTATTTTATTTTGTGCTGGGTGTGACTATAATCAGAGATAGTTTTTCCCCCTGATTCCACTGACTCCCACTTTACTCAGGCTCCTTGATGTCAAATGTAGCCTGGATGTCCAGGACACTTACTCACACCACGCCTCTGGAACTTTGATCTTTTGTAAAAAGGCTGTATTGAAATCAGGATCTTAGTGTTCCTGGCAGAATCTAGTCTCAACATCAGTGAGCAGGTCATGAGGTTAATAGCACTGTTAATGACCCCTTCCATCACTTTGTTGATGGTCAAAAAAAGACTGAAGGTGGCAGTAATTAGCTTGAATGAGTATGTACTTTTGTTTGTGGTCAGATCATATCTGGATAACTTTCCACATTGCTGGGTAGATGCCAGTGTTGTAATTGTATTGGAACAGCTGAGCTATGAGAATTAGTTTTGGAATACAAGTCCTCAGAACGATTGCTGGAATTTTATCAGGTCCTATACTCTTTGTAACACTGAGTTAATAACTATTAAATATAGGTTAAGGATTGGCAACTGTGATGCTGAGGGACTTGGGATGAGGCTGAAATAGATTATGCACTTGGCATTTCTAATCAAAGATGGATGTAGATGGCCTTGTCTTTTGCACTGATGTGCTGATATCTCCCATCAATTAGGAAGGGGCTATTTGTTTAGCCTTCACCTCCTGTTAGTTATTTAATTATCCAACATCATTATGACTAAATTTAGCAGAACTGCAGAGCTTTGATCTGATCTTTTGGTTTTGGAATTGCTTAATTTTGGCGATTGCACACTGTATTTGCCATTTGAGTTGAACACGGTCCTATGTTTTAGCTTCACCAAATTGAGTCACCAGATCTCATTTTTAGCTCCTGGCCTGTGCTTCTGCACTCTTCATAGAACCAGAGTTGGTCTCCCAATTTGATGGTAATCGAAGAGTAGAGGATGTGCTCAGCCATGAGGTTTACAGATTGTGTTAGCGGGTAATTTTACTGCTGCTCCTGATGGGCCACATGCCGTATGAACTGCTAAATTTGTTTACAATCCAATGCATTTAGCTTATTGGTAATACCACACAACCAAATGGAAGTTATCATCGTTGCGACAAAGTTATACACATTGAACATGAACAAATTATATTAGGTAATAATACTTCTTCAAAACCCTAGAAGTTGGAAGTAAAAGTTATTTTAAAGACAATGGCGAAGTGCGACCATTTTTTGACTAAGTGTGACTGCTTCAAGTCAATCTGATGCTTGCCGCAAGACCAGGAGAGTTCTTTTGCCTTGTCTTATCAAACACATCACATTAATTGTCATTTAAGCCTAATAACAAGAATCATGTCTTATTTCTAATACATTGCACCACACACTGGTCCCAGAGCAACTTGCCACTCCCCAAGATCCTAAAATTGATGGGCATTCCTAGCACCAGTGCCAGATTTAAAAGATTGTTTGACACTGGACAAGCATTGCAATTTTGGAATTTATCTATATGACTCTGACATTTGTCCCAGAAGTGGGAGGGAGTGGAGTTCTTACTCCACTTTGTGAGCTACATCCTGGACCTTCTGCTGAATAGTTTGGTGCACAGATGGAACTTTTTCTTCCCTCACAATCAGCAGAAGATCTCACAATTCCAGGCCATACCAACCTTCATGTCTATGCTAAATGGCATGGCAAGATAGTAGTAATATGATATTGGTATCTCTGGCAGAAGGGGCAAAGAGGTCAGGTAATGCAATACAAGGATATTATGAGCATCCAGGTTAGGGTCAGAGTCAGTATGCATTATGACAGTGAGTGAAGAGCCCAGAGATATAGCCTGATCTATGAGCCAAGTGTGTATTCCTGAGCATACAGTATGTCCATGCTGCAGCACCACAATAACAGTTACCAGTGTAGCCTGAGCTGAAGTATTGAAATGCAGAAATATCCTGTCAGTGGATTGGAGATGTGCCTTGTATGTGCTTTGAAGCTGGTACATGTCAGATGCCAATGTCTGTGGTGTGTGCAGCAGAGTCCACAGAGAGCCCCCGAGTTGTTTCTGCTCCAAGTCTTTTGGAGCAAGTGGTGAGTGGAACCTGCCAGGACCATATTTTGATTTCCATTTTGAGGTTTCCTGATGACGAGTTTACAAGTTTGGTAAGGTTGCAACCCGTGCTGAGTTAATTGTTAACAAGTCAACAAGTTAACAAGCAGGAAAGTGCATCAATTGTGAACTTGCTGATCCATGCCAAACGTTTCTCTCTGATGCTTGAACAAAGCAGAGAGATTGTGACGAGATAATTTCCACATCAAGATGATCATTTCTTTCACCCATCTCACCATAGCTCACATTGCTCAGAGCCTAAGATTTTGTGTAGTGCTTCTGTATGTTACTTTCTAAACGTAAAACAACCCCAAGTCTGTGAAATGATGAAGTCAGTTGTTATGGGACTAACAGAGATAGAGGGAGAAAAATAACAACTTTGGTTCTGGTTACTGGTTTGCGGCCTTGTTCTGTGCACTCTCTGTCTCTGTCCACAGAACTGATAGTATAGTTCTAGTGATATCTAGAACTAGGTCTGTTGTCCGAAGTAAAAGGGATGTAATCATCACCTACATATGTTTTGCAGTATATAAAATAATTTTGAAGTGCCAAGGAAACATGAGAAGAAAATCATCTGCACTGAATATATTGAATAAATTTGTTGTTTTAGGAAATACATGAAGCATCAAACATGATTGATTTTGAACTCCTGAACAGAACAAAATATAAGGCCTTTGATTTTCAAAATCATTTTCTACACTTGATCTATCTTTCTTTAAATCAATAAATAGTTTGCACCCAGTGACTAGAAGACTCTAAACACAAGTCAAATTACATTGATCATCCTATTCGTCCTGCAAGAAAGAGATGAATGGCAAACAAAATGGAGGGCAACAAAGAAACATGACATCAGGCCAAACTGTAGTCAAAATATTCTTCCCACTCAGGATTTCATTGAATGGCACTCCAGCAATAAAAAGGTAAAGCATTTTTAGGAAGCATTATGTGTTGACTCTTGTAAGTGTGTTTAGAGATTCACATGGAGCAGGTCTTGGTAACCAAACTGTTTATTGTATTATGTAAATTATACACCAAGTAGAGGAAATGACTATCTCAAGTTAACCCCTTCAATTCGTCGAATGTCACATGACCTGATAATACTTCCTGTGATTTTATCAGCTATTCTATGATGCCTGTTACTTTATACTACACGTTACTCCCTTGGAGTGAGATGTAGTATATTCATCTTTAAAATGTAACACTTTCTCAGTTAAATTCTCGACAATTTTCATGATATTAATATGTTTACATTTATATTCATTACTAGCATGTATTTCATTGGTCCACCTGTACCAAGTCCTTCATAGCAAGGCTTTAACATTGACCATGTTCTTGGCCCTTCTGGAAGGTGGGTCGCACTGGTCCTCAGTTTGTTGTTCCTTCTCAAGAGTGAAGACAAACAATAGTCATTCCTTTTCATCTGGGCAAGTGCCCCATAGCGGAATGTCATATCAGTCAGATGAACCATTTGTCATGTTCCGCTTTAGTTGTTGCCTAGCTGATCAGACCTGACCTTCTTCCACATCAACTTTAGTGTGGAGTGGCCATAGTGTCAGTTCTTTGCTGACTAATTGAAGCCCCTCTTCCAGTGCCTGCTAGTGGAGTGTTATGTGGCATTTCCTCTGCAGAATTGCTTTTTGGAGTGCCCACTGCTGCAGGATATTCCAGATATGTTAGGGTTACATTTGTCACCTTCTGTGGTGTGATAGTTTCTCTCAACCTGTACCCTGATGTACTGACAGGTTATTCTGCTCTTCTGTGAATAGGCATTTGCCTCAAATTCCTCAGGGAGTAAATGGAGCATGTCTGAAACTTGGTATTCTGGGTACTCTCTTCAAACTCTTTCCCTATCATCGGTTGTCGTGATTCTTCTCTCTTAAGGACTTTTGAGTGCTGCAAAAATTCTGGAGAAATACTTTTGTGCATTTTGTCAGGATTATCAGGGTTCATACTGGAGTTGCTTTCAGGGATACAGTGTCTTTCAAGTGCTTTTTCAAGGATTCTGTAGGTACGTGGTCTTCCAGACTATATTTCACATTTAATTGGTTTCTCAAGGCCTCAATCATCTCTGTTTGTTGCCTAAAAGCAAGTTATCTTGAGTCTCTCATTTGGGCTCAGACATGGTCATCATCCTAGTTTGCTCCTTACTTTCTCTATGGACTGGGATCCTCAGGAACTCGTACCTGGGCCACTATCTGGATTGCAGTTGAATGCTACTCCTGGTGATTTTAGATTAGATTAGATTAGATTAGATTACTTTAGATTAGATTAGATTACTTACAGTGTGGAAACAGGCCCTTCGGCCCAACAAGTCCACACCGCCCCACCGAAGCGTAACCCACCCATACCCCTACATCTACATCTACCCCTTACCTAACACTACGGGCAATTTAGCATGGCCAATTCACCTGACCTGCACATCTTTGGACTGTGGGAGGAAACCGGAGCACCCGGAGGAAACCCACGCAGACACGGGGAGAACGTGCAAACTCCACACAGTCAGTCACCTGAGGCGGGAATTGAACTCGGTTCTCTGGCGCTGTGAGGCAGCAGTACTAACCACTGTGCCAATCACCTGTTTTAAGATGTGCCACCGCCTACCTAGCTGCACTGATTTTGAGAAACTAAGATCCTCTGTGGACTGGTAGGGTCTAATCGCAACACCTTAATTCCCAACTAGTCCCTCTTTCCTCCACCCACCACCATGATTTGGTCTCAGATTAGCTATTCCCTTGAAGAGTAATTACATTTGTCTACAAGCGATGCAAGTTGTTCAAAAAGGAATCTAGTCTTTCTTCTGATTTTTGGATGTACTTGTCCAAAAGCTTGTACTGTATACCCTGCCTTCCATCAGTTTTGCCTATCACTGGAATCTGTCCACTCTGCTTTGCCAATCTCGCTCACAGGCAAAGTATGCCTGCCTTGAGGTTTGGCTTACAACTGCAGTCTCTCTCACAGTTACTGATTCCTTTCCCCATGAATCATTGGCTTTCACCTGTGTATGAGACTTTGTTTTAATTCTTTTTGTCCATACAGCTTTTTCTCCCCTTTTCACTGTACTCTACTGCTGTTTTCCTGTACTATCAGAACCTGACTGTCACTGCTGCTCATTTTCCTCCCAAATATTTGTGTCAGTTTTCGGTGCCACCAAGTTCCATTCCAATTGCTCCAAGGAGAGTTTTTTTTCTGTTTTACTGCTGCCACCATACTTAAGTGATAGTCTTGTATTGTAAGTGAAGCTAAATAGATATCGAGCAGATCTTAGTAAGTAAAAATGTTTATTGAATGATAGACATTATATACAGAGCAGGAAGAGATCCCTATATGACTCTCTTGGACTAAGAATTTCTACACTCTAAATATCACATGACCTTACATCACTTACTGTGATGTTCTTGGTTTTCTTACTGACAGTTACTACCAAATTCAACATTATTGAGCACAGGGGCTATCGATCTATCTGCATAACAAGGTGAAAACCTGATGAAATGTGGGATTTTAAATAAGAGGTACTAATTATACCATAGATTTAAAAAAAGTGTGTTCAAAAGGAAAAACCACAGTTAGAGTTCGGGACATCCAAAAGGAATCTCTCACAATCCTTTCCCAAAATTAACTTCTATTTATTTCTTCATTTTTGTCTGAGTTACACGAATGGGAATGATGACATATATACACTTACATCATGCCACAATAGGTACATTCTATTCTGAGATTTATTTTGTATCTTAGCGTGAAATGTTAAATAATAGACACATTTATTCTATTATTTTCATTTCAGCTATTATTTCGGCTATTATTTCAGCTGTTCTTACAGTCTAATCCCATGATGGGAAAGAGAATATTCAGTTCAACATTTTATTTTAGCTATAAGTTGTTGTTGATTCTTGGAAACATATATTTCTAAACAATATATACTATGCCTTTTAGAAATAGACACTCTTCAAACAAAATAAGTAAATTACTGAGTTAAAGAATATTAAATAATTAAGAATTTCAGATTGCTTATTGTCCTAAAGAAAAATAGATGATGTCTATTGTATTTTCAAGGCATTCTAATGTGCTTAATCACTTTTGAAGTGTTGTCACTGTGGTTGCAAAAGCGAACACGGCATCCCATAAGAAAGTCTCTCAAACAACAAATGTGCAGAAGGACCAGCTGCTAATTTTTAATGTCCGTTATAGGGGATTTCTGACTTCCAAAAATATTCCACCATAAAGCACACTGGGCAGCCAATTAGATTAGAATTTGAAAAAATATTATCCTTAAAAGTAAAAATCACTGATTAATATTCATACATTTTATTATTTTACACAGAGGTAAGTAAACATTGAGACATATAGATTGATTCAAGATAAAAGCTCAAATGTCAGAAAGGAATTTTAATCATGGAATTCAGGGAATACACCAGGCTTCTAAGATGTTTTGACCAGACTGGTCAATTGAAAGTAAATATGACTTCAAATTCTGTTTAAATCACAATCACACCCATCCAAGAAGCCTTAACTTTCTCTATATGAGAATAGTGTACAATAAATTGAAATTCATTTCCAATCTCTACTTTCTCAGTCAATTGATTTTGCAATGATTGCAACTGTATGACTTGTCATGGACAGGGTCTCCCGAACAGCAATTTTCAGATTTCCACATTGAGCTGAGTACATGGGAATTCCAGGACTTTCTGTTGGTTTTACGCAGACACTGATACTTTGCTGCCATTACAACTCCAGGTCTAGATCAATACCTTTAGTGTAACACTTCTGCGGTTTTGCACATTAAGACCAAAGCGTTCTCTTAATGTGAATTGGAGTAAAATATGTAGAAATTGTTTAATATTTGGGCATGCAAATCTAATTCAGCTCTTAGTTTTATGATTTTATATGTGCTTCCGTCACAAAGATGTTGGTATTTATATTTATAATAAAAAATGGCAAAACAAGCTTCTCATGCAGTAATTATATCTTCATTTATAGTGATACTGCAGCACCTCCACTTGGGAGGAGTGAGTAATTGCAGTGTATTTAGTTTACATAGACAGTTTACATTTTAAATGGGAGTTAGGGATTTAATATGAGAAATCAGACAGGAATTTCATGAATGAGATGAGTAAGTGAAAACAATTTAAGATCTCAATTATTCGAGCTGATAATTTACGTTAAATTACAAGTAACCCAGCAAATATGAAAGAAAAGATTAAACAACATATTGGGTATTGCTGAAAAATGACACATTTTGTCAAAGCTTTTGTCAAAAGCACTCATCAGAACAGTTCTCATGAATGGAGAAAGTAAATATTCATACTGCATGAGAGGGTAATAATGATTGGTTGGCAATGGACTCTAATGTGAGAGAGGAATTGCCTTTGAGAATGTGCCAACTAATGATGATTGACAAAAGATAGTCAGAGTTTATTTACATTTTAAACCATGCAAGTTGGCCAGGGTATGGCCTTGAGAAATAAATCAATGAATAGCTGTCACCTATTTTGTTGAATTAAAATTGGTGCATTGCACGAATAGGACACTGAGCATTAAATCCAAGGAAAGCGATGGGACCAGATGGAGTACCAGGCCGTGCACTCAGAGCATGCGCAGATCAACTGGCAGAGGTCTTCTTGGACATCTTCAACCTCTCCCTGCAGCAGGCCACTGTCCCTGCCTGTTTCAAGAGGGTCAACATTATTACTGTGCCCAAGAAGGCTCATGCAACATGTCACAATGACTACTGCCCAGTGGCCCTTACCTTGGTGGTCATGAAGTGCTTTGAAAGGCTGGTCATCACATTAATCTATTCCAGCCTCCCACTACTCTTGACCACTCCAGTTGCCCTATCAGACAAACTGATCCACGTCAGATGCCGTATCACTTGGCCTTCACTCCTCCATAAAACATCTTGACACCAAGAACAGCTACATAAGAATCCTACTCATTGACTACAATTCATCCGTCAACACTATTATCCCCTTGAGACTGATTACTAAACTTAGTGATCTCAGACTATGCTCCACTCTCTACAGCTGGATCCTCAGTTTTCTGACCCACAGGCTGCAATCAGTGAAGATTGGGAACAATATTTCATCCTCACTAACACTTAACACTGGAGCCCCCCAGGAGTGCGTATTCATCCCCCTTCTGTACTCACTGTATTCCCATGACTGCATTGCCAAATACCAGACTAACGCCATTTACAAGTTCGCTGATGACACCACCATAGTCGGTCAAATCTCAGATGGCAACGAAACAGACTACAGATGGAAGTGGAAGGTCTGAAAAAATGGTGCACTGAGAACAACCTAGCTCTCAATGCCGGCAAAACCAAGGAACTCATTATTGACTTTCAGCGGGATGTTCCTCATGCCCCCCTACACATTAACAGCACAGAGATGGAATGAGTGAAGAGTGTCAAGCTTCTGGGAGTGATCATTCACAACAAGCTTTCTTGGACTTTTCATGTGGACACACTGGTTACAAAGGCCCAACCACATCTCTTCTTCCTCAGGCAGCTGAGGAAATTTGGCATAACGGCGAATACCCTTGCCAACTTTTATAGGTACGCCATCGAGAGCATTCTGACTTGATGTATCAGTACCTGGTATGGCAACTGTACCATTCAAGATCGGTGATGGCTACAGAGAATGGTGAAATCAGCTGAGACAATCACAAAGGCGAACCTTTCATCTATAGAATCCATCTACCAGGCCTACTGTCAAGGAAATGTCGCCAGCATTCTGAAAGATCCATCCCACACTGGCAATGTTTTTCTACAAACTCTACCATTAGGGAGAAGGTAGAGAAGCCTGAACACATGCACCAGCTAGTTTCAAAATAGCTTCTACCCTACTGTTGTTAGAACACTGACTGTACTCACACACTCTTAAACATTTGTCTGTAATCTGTGTTTTTGTTTTTGCCACTGTTTACCTATTATTTACTTATCTATGTGACCTGCCCGTATTACTCACAAGACAAAGTTTTTCACTGTGCCTCGGTACATGTGACAATAATTAGAATTCTTGTGAATTTTCCTGATGAGGGCAAGTCAAAAAGCTTTAACAATATGTTTCATTTCTCAGCGATATTAAAATAAAGGGAGTGCAGAGGAGATTCGCTAGGTTGATTCTGGAATTAAGGGAATTGGCTTTGGAGAGATTGAGTAGACTGGGACTGTAATCATTGGAATTAAGAAGATTGAAGGGGGAATCTAATAGAAACAATCACAATTATGAACAGAATAGATAAAATAGATGCAGGGAGGATGTTTCTACTGGTGAGTGAAATGAGAACTAGGGAACACAACGTCAAAATAAGGGGAACACATATAGGACTGAGTTGAGGAAGAACTTCATCCAAAGGGTTGTGAATCTGTGGAATTGCCTGCCCAGTGAAACAGTTGAGGCTACCATGTTGACTGTTTCTAAGGTTAAGATAGATAGATTTTTGCACAGTAAAGGAATTAAGGATGATGGTGAGTGAGTGGGTAAGTGGAGCTATTGAATGGCGGACCAGGCTCGATGGACCAGACAGCCTACCCCTGCTGCTATTTCTTATGTTTTTATATTCTTATGTAAAGTTCTACCAAATGATAATAAAATGAAAAAGGATCTGTTAAAATACTGTTGATTCTACAGTATGCTGGTTTAGAAGATCAAATGCACCATAAAATAAGGAGACTAAGAGTGAAATGGTGCTCAGTAGCAGCATGATTTGCATAATGAACTGCTTATTTTGTTTTGTCTTCACCAATTGTATGGGTAACACATTTTCTGTTCAGTAATTGTGCACTGCCTGCCCACTATGTTGTTGGCTTTGGCAACCATTTAGTACCTGAGGAAGAGAGAGAACGTGATTATATTTCTTGATTAAAATTTTTCAATTAAATTGGGTTAAGGAATTTAAATATTTCACTTCAGAGCTTCTTAACATTTCTACCCTTTTGTATGTCTGTGTTTTTTTTATCATCATTAAAAGAAGTGTGGTTGTTAACTGAGAATAGATTGTGGTGATATTTTCATGTGATTTCCTGTTTGCATTTTTCTGTATTTATGAAACAACTTGCTGTATTAAAAAATAAGCTGCTGTTCAAATTAAGCAGCAATTGACTGGAAATAAGTATAACAGCAGTGTGTCTTGAAATTGTCAAATATATTTTAGCTTTTTATGAGTACATTCCTAATTACCACAAGTGTACAAGCAAATTTTTAATGCATGTTCCAACCACAAACTGTAAAATCTCCAACATAATTTTATTTATATTACAATACTATGTTCTTCAAATTTATCAATGTGTGATTGCAAAGCATGAATGGCACACCTAAAACTGGTTATCTAGCTTTCAATCCCAATTGAATGGTGTAAAGATCAAGTACTGGAGAATAGGATCACATGTATTTCTTTCCATAAAGATGCATAATAATCAGTTGATACAGAAGCACTCTGATTGGAGTGGTCACATTATTGTGCTTCTCTGCAAACTGGTAGCTACAACATGTGAAAGGTCTCCATTTGACCCATTGTGCCAGCCAGTTGTTCAACTGGAGCTAACTATTCTATTCACATTTTTGCCTTTGTCTAATCTGCATTTGCATTCTTCATATTCCAATAATTATCCAAAATCCTTTTCAGTTATATTAATTGTTGCCAAAATAGATGATTCTAAATAGTGTTTAATATTCCAATTGCCTCTGTGTGAACAAAAACTTGAAATCTTTCTATTTGTGTTTTGCGATAATTCTGTGCCTAGATTCTGTTGTTATAGGATTGACAACTAGCAGAAACAATTGTTTTACTATTTTGTTTCTCAAATTTTTGAGCAAGGTGGCAAACCTTTTGATACAATTCTGAATTGGTGTTGCAAGATTTAAGAGTCACATCAAAGGCCCCATAGACTTGAGTGGCACAGAATGCACAGTGGCATCTGCTTCTTCCCTCTGGGAAAATACTGATCTTTCTTTTGAACAGAATAAAACACAAACAAAAGAAACTATTTAGGCACTGGATCCATCAGTAAATAGCTAATTGCCAGATTATATGCTGTTTTGGTCAGTTGGATCTCTGATATGCAAGCAATCGGACATTTTGTGTCAGAGTTTCAAAACCAAGCTAGTTGTTGAATATTCGCTGTCCATATGCAATTGTACACTTCTTACCAAAAGAAAATATTTCACATAGTCATAGCTTTAGGCAGATTGTTAAGAGGCAAGGCTTAGGGAATCCCAAATCTTCACAGGAGTGCACTTGAAGTTGCAACATACAATCAGAAACCATGGATAAGCTTTTGGATGCTTAGCCAGTGAGGACCATCCTACCTATTAGAATGCTTTGTTTGTATTATTTGGAAGCAAATGAGTAGAAATCCCAATCCATTAATGAGTCAGGCCTGTCAATCATCACCATTGCCCTCAACAATTGTGCAATTGCCTGACTCAGATCGTAAAACAAAGAGTATTTCAATCTACTTTTGCTAATTATGATGTCTTGATTCTGTTGCCTTCCTCACTTTGCTAAGAAGAAAAATGGAGACAATAACCAAAAGTCTGGGACTTTATTCTCCACTTATGTCTATTGACTATAGCATAAATTGTTATGATGCAAAAGTTTATTTCTGCTAATGGCACTTTACTTTATTACATTATTCCCTCAGTTGCCTTTGAGGTTTGAGCGTCAATAGAAAAGCTTATGATATAGCTCTGAGTTCTTATATTGGTAAAGATAGTGGAGTGCCCAGTATGTGCAATACACTAGCTGATCTTGACTTTACTTATTCAATGAGCTGAGCAGGATTGGAGCTATATTAATAAGCAGCTACACAGCTTCCATTGTAGATTGCGATCTTACGCCCAATTTTGTCTCACTGCTTCATTTAATGCATCAGTTTTCTGTCCTTAATCATTTTCATTTTCTGAACTTAATGACTCATGCTAGAGTATGCCTTCATAGGCATTAACAGTTCCGATTTGTCTCACTCAAATAGCCATACTTTTTTCCCAAACTTGATGTAACTAGCAGGAACAAGAACAGAGACAGGTTTTCACTTTCCCCAGTCTATTGAAAACAACTATTGCTCACATTAGCTCACTAAGCACAAACCAGGGTTTGAACCTGGAACGTTTGTAGTTTGTAGAGTTATTGCATCACATCTCACTGTGTATTTGCATCCAATCTATTAGAAGCGATCGACTTTTTGGCAAGTCATTTTCAAAGCAAAAATAGAAGTTTTGTTATACACTGACACATTGTGTAGCTGATAGCATTAAAAGCAAAGCAAAGGTATCACTCATTCAAACAATTTTACAGCTTAACTTCAATATTCTTTTATTTTGTTTAATATGTTGTTTTACCTGGAAAAAAAAATTGAAGTGATAATCCGTTGGGCTGCTCACAAATCTGAAGTAATGTAATATTTGTAATGCAACAAGTTTCTTGCTGTGAAATGTTCACATTGCTTCTGTAAATTATAGCAAACTTTGGCACCTGATTTACTGCTAGATATTAATAAGTGAGGTTTAATGTTTAACCACTACTCAAAGAGTTTCATTTCATTAATAGTCAACTACGCTTTCAAAGAAACATACTTCAGGCAAGTTGTGAGACTGCAGAGGTTCACAAGTGGGAATGATCAGTTTGGCTCCAGGATAGTTGTTTGGGAGGAGGTAGTCAGCTTGAATGATGCTGATGTTGGAAATATTAATCAGTTTGTTTAAATAAAGAACAACAGCAGAATTCCAACTTGCAGGGGGATCTAGGTCTTCTAGTGTATGACTCACAAAGAGCTAGAACGCAGCTACAACAATTATTTAAGAAGGCCAATGGAAAACAATCTGCTTAAAACATCAGAAACCATAAAGGACTACAAAATGTGCAAAGACAAACTTAAAAATGAAATCAGGAGAGCAAAAAGGGGCTCAAAATAATAAGACAGGTAAAATGAAGAACAATCCTAAGCCATTTTACAAGTATAGTACATTAAGGGTAAAAGAATAATAAGAGTAGGAGTTGTACCCGTTAAGGAGTGTAATGGTAACTTGTTCATGGAACTAGAGCTTACAGGTAGTGTTCTAAATGAATAATTTGTGTCAGTGTTCACAAGTGAGAGGAATAATGTGGGTATAGAAATCAAAGAAATGGACTGTGATATAATTAAAGTAATTAGCACATACAGATATGATGTTCTGAGTAGTCTGCTGGATTTAAAATTAGATACACCTCCAGGGGTAGATGAAATGTATCCCAAGCTGTTGAGTGAGGCAAGGGAGGAGATACCAGGAGCACTTGCAAAAGTATTGAATTCCACAGGGAAGGTGCCAGAGGACTGGAAGACAGCCAAGGTGGTACCGTTATTCAAGAAAGCAGCAAGAGGTAACCCCTCATTAGGAAGTATTTAGATGTACACTTGCAACGTCAAGGCATACAATGCTATGGGCCAAGTGCTGTAAAATGGGATTTGGATAAAGGGTAGCTGTTTTCATCCAGTGCAGACTGGATGGGCTGAAGGGCTTTTTCCAGTCCTGTAGACCTCCTTGATCTATTATTTAATTATGAGAGGAATTGAACTTGAAAGTAAGGAGGTTATGCTTCTTTTTCATAAGGACTTTGGTGAGATACAATCTCCAGTTTTGATTTTTTTATTTAAGGAAAGAGGTAAATGGTTAAAGATCATTCAGCGGAGCTTTACTAGATTGATACCTCAAACGTACAGGTTACGTTGGAAATATTGGATAGGCTAGACTTGTTTTCCCGGGTGTTTAAACAATGGGGTGATTAAATTGAAGTTTAAAATATCATGATTAATCTTGACTCGGGGGACATGGAAAGATTGTTAATTCTTACAGCTGACACTATAACTAAGGCACACTGTCCCAAAAGGATGACTTCCAACATTAAAACTGTATCCTGAAAGGACAACACCTAAATTCAAATGAGAGAGGAAGGGATTTTTTTTTCTCTCAGAGGTTTGTATGATTTTTAGAAAATCTTGCCTCAGAAGGTGATGGGAACAAAATAATTGAATATTGTTAAGTTGGTCGTAGATGGACCCTTGGTAAATAGGGGAAACAAGGGCTATCGCAGTTAGGTGGGAATCTGGAATTCAGAACACAAACAGTCTGCTCGGTTGACCCAAGTCTGTCAGCAGCTCATGGCGTTGGGCAGTATTTGTGGACAGGATTGAAACTGAAAAAATTCTGTGCCGGCAAACCTGACAGAGTTCTGTGTCAATAGTAGTGAGGGTTGCATCACAAAGCGCAACAAATTAGAAGAAAGCCACAAGCACATAACCAACATCCTTACTGGTGCAAAGTTCACCAAAGAGGAAGAGAACAATAAAAGACTCCCTTTCCTAGACGTCATGGTAGAACGCAAAACCAATGGACAGCTACATACCAGCGTTTACAGGAAAGACACATACACTGACCCAATACTCAATTACAGGAGCAATTATCCCAACAGACACAAATGCAGCTGCATCAGGACATTGTTTAAATGAGCCGCAACACACTGCAGCACTCAGGAAGTAAGAGATGGTGAGGAAAAACACCTGTACAATGTATTCAGGAACAACAAGTACCTGATAGGCGCAGTCTACCGATTCCTGCACAACTGACCTAAACAATAAGACACAACACGCCCAGAAACTCTAGCCACCCTGCCATACATCAAAGACATCTCAGAGATGACGACCAGACAACTCCAGTGTCTCGGCATCATGAAAGCCCACAAACTTACCATCGCAGTGAAACAGCTCCTGATGAATTTAAAGAACCTCATACCAATAACCAGCAGAACGAATGTCATATACAAAATACCCTGCAAGGACTGCAACAAGCATTACATTGGACAGACTGCAGGAAGCTAGCCACCAGGATACACAAGCACAACTAGCCACCAAAAGACATGACCAACTATCACTAGTATGCATACACACAGACAAAGTCGGACACCAGTTCAACTGGGACAATGCATCCATCCTGGGACAGGCTAAACAGGACATGCACGGGAATTCCTAGAGGTCTGACATTCAAACTGGAACCCCATTAACAGACATATCAATTTGGACCCCATTTACCAACCTCTCAGAAACAGAACTGGAAGTGATATCACTCGCCACAACAAACCGAGACTGATAAATAGAAAGCAGGACAGAACACCAACACTTCAGCAGAGGCTCACTGATGATGTTACCTAGCATGGTGACGAAACGTCTGGGAACAAATCTACCAACTCAATGAACAAACTTACAACCTGAGTGGTTGGGGTGTTTGAGTAATAGATTGGACTGTATAATTCAGGATCAATTGAAGGAACTGGGAATGTTTGGGTGGGCAAAAGTCAGTTTGCAACCAGATAATTGATTAACTCAGCATTGTCAATTGAATTTGATGAAATTAATGTAACAAGGAGGAAGTACAACCTTAATTCTTCCAGTTTAACCCATTATCCATAATTTGCATAATATCATACATAAGGTAGTAATAATAAGCAACAATCTGGAGAAATATTACAGATGAATCTGATGTGAAGGAAAGGTGGAGAGATTTCTGAAAGCTGATAGCAGAAGCAAGGAGATGACACCAACTCAACGTTGTCCAAAATTGGAAGAAACTAGAAATGATCTGATTTGGAGTTGAGCAAGGATCAGATCAAAAATGAGGAGATGTTCCCAAACAAGATTCATTCTTGCAGAGAGTGAGAATTAAGAGTATTGTGAAAATGTATGTACAAGAAATCTGAAAGGAATCAGGGGCTGAAGTATGCCCACTCCCCTGTGAAGGACTAAACAGAAACTTGTGTTCCTGACAGATCATCATCAAATTGAAATATTACCTGTTTCCCTTCTGCAAATGCTGCCTGATTTGTATCTTCTGGTCTAACTTCAGAAGATATTTCCTTTGATTGTTTAAGTTGTTTTGCAATGAGAAGAAGAATCACAATGCAAGGCATTGGAGTTAAGACAGCCCAAGAGTAATGGCTTCAAATTTGGAAACCAATCACTGAAGTTGATGTATTGAAGTTTCTGATCCTGGCCTCTGTGGCAATGCTAATAAGGCACATACAGCAGTTGACTGGTCATGTAAACAAGAAACCTGGATCAATCTTCTTTTCACAGCATATATGAGAGGGCCATCAAAAGATGCATGCTCAACTCTGTCCCATAGCTTTGAGAACAGAAACCTTGGCATGAGCATCCATTAATGATAACACAAACAGCCCATGACATTGTTGTGTTCTTAAATCAGTTATCTGTCAATCCCCTTCAGCTATAAAAGATTGCAGCAGTGAGGCAGTCAGTTACAAAGTGCTACCAAGTAAGTAAGTCCAATAAATTTTTAAAAAGCTGCACACATGAAACAAGTGAAACACATATTTATGAATGTCATTTGCAGATTCTGGAGCTTTAAACAGCTGATAACATGGATACGATGCTTGTGCAAACTGAATAATGCTTATTGACAATTTTCACTACGTACAAAAGCATTGTGGATTGAAATCACTAGAGCCTTCTTCTATCAGGTTGCAGACTCCTGTGACATGGCATTGATAAACTCGCATGCAATCTTTTTTTCCTCATAAATTCTTACTTTTTCTTTTAAGCCAAGTACAGCTCGTTGTGATGGAAAAATCTGCAACTAGATTAAATTATGGCTGCTGAGTCATAGAACTCTACTGGTAGTAATAGACCATTTATCCCAGCAAGCCCACTCTACCATTCAACATTATCATGAATGATCAAAGAATCCCTACAGTGCAGAAAGAGGCCATTCAGCCCATTGCATCTGCAAAGACCCTTCAAAGAGCATTCCACTAGATGCAACCCTCACCGCAATTCCACACAGTCTTTTTACTGTAGCTAACCAGCCTGACCTGCACATCCCTGGACATTATGGAGCAATGTAGCATGAGCAATCTACCTAAAGCTGCACACCTTTGGACTGTGGGAGGATACTAGTGCACCCATAGAAAACCCATGTGCACAAGGGGAGAATGTGCAAATTCCGTACAGAGAATCACCCAAGGCTGGATGAACGCAGGACTCTGCCACTGTGAGTCAACCCTCTCTCTCAATAGCAGAATTCCACCTTCTCTCCAAACTCATAGAGTTATAAAGCCAAACAGCATGGAAATGGATCCTTCCATCCAACTTGTCCATGCTGATCAGGTTTCCCAAACTAAACTAGCCCCATTTGTCCGAGTTTGGCCCATATCCCTCTAAAGCTTTCCTATTCACGTGCCTGTCCAAATGTCTTTTAAATGTTATAATTGCACCTACCTCTACCACCTTCTCAGGCAGCTCATTCCATACACACATCACCTTCTGATTGAAAAAGTTGCCCCTTAGGTCCTTTTTAAATCTTTTCCCTCTCACCTGAAACCTACGCCCTCTAGTTTTGGACTCCTTTATCCTGAGAAAAAGCTCTTTGACTATTCATCCTATCAATGCCCCTCATAATTTTATAAGGTCACCCTGAAGCCCCCAGTGCTGTCGGGAAACAAATCCCAACCTCCCTTATAACTCAAACCCTCCAATCCCAGCAGAATCCTTGTAAATTGTTTTTGCATTCTTACAAGTTTCACAACACCTTTCCTATAATAGGGTGATCAGAATTGTATACAACACTCAAAAAGTGGCCTCATCAATGTCTTATATAGCCGCAACATGAAGTCCCAACTCCTATACTCAATGCTCCGATCAATGAAGGTAAGTATGCCAATGCCTTCTTCACCACTCTATCTGTGATGCCGCTTTCAAGGAATTATGAACTAACATCCTTCAGTCCCTCTGTTCAACTTCAGTCCCCAGGGCCCCACCATTAACTATGTATGTCCTACCCTTGTTTGCCTTACCAAAACGCAACAGCTCACATTTATCTAAATTAAACTCCATCTGCTGCTTCTTGACTCATTGGTCCAGATGATCAAAATCATTAGATAATCTTCTTCACAGTCCACTATACTACCAATTTTGGTGTCATCCGCAAACTTACTTGGCACTTTTAGCCTCTCGAGGACTATGAATTTCCTTCCTATGTATGGGCAGCACAGTGGCTGAGTGGCACTGCTGCTTCACAGCGCCAGGGACCTGAGTTCAACTCAAACCTCAGGCAACTGTCTATGTGGAGTTTGCATGTTCTTCCTGTGTCTGTAAGGGTTCCCTCTGGGTGCTCCGGTTTCCTCCCACAATCCAAAGATGTGCAGGTTAGGTGAATCGGCCATGCTAAATTGCCACATAGTGTGGTTAGTGCATAAGTCAGGCATAAATGTAGGGGGATGGGTTACTCTTCGGAGGGTTGGTGTGGACATGTTGGTCCAAAGGGCTTGTTTCCATACTGTAGGAAATCTAATCTAACGCAGGGAATCTAATCTATTCAATGACTTGGTCTCCACAGCTTCTTGTGGTAGAGGATTCCACAGGTTCACCACCTCACCATCCTTTGAGTGAATAACTTATTCCCCATGTCAGTGCAAATTGGCCTATCTACATTGTGAGACCATGGTCCTTTATTCTGGACTCCCTAGCCAAGGAAAATATCATCACTGCGTCCAGTCTTCTCTGAATTTTATATGCTGAATGAGAACCCCTCTTGTTTATTCTGAACAGAAGTAAATACAATTCCAGTTGAATCAGTGTCTTCTCATACAATATACCTAGAATCAATCTGGTTAACCTTTGTTGCTCTCCATCAATGGTAAGTTTATCTTTTCTTAGGTAAAGAGATGAAAACTGCACATGATATTTTAGGTGTGATCACACCATAGTCCTATACAGTAATTTCATTGCTCCTGTACTCAATCTCTCTTGCAGTGAAGGCTCACATACTTGCATTCTTAGTTTCAATGACCAGTCCATAAGGATACTTTGTACATCAATATTTTACAGTCTATTATCATTTAATTAACACTGTGCCATTCTTTGTTTTCTATTAAATGGACAAATTTACAAAGACATGCACTCAACTTGTGTAAATCACCATGAAGCCTCTTTAGATCCTTCTCACCAATCACAATTGCACCTAGTTTTCTATCATCAGTACATTTGAAAATATTGCTTTTGATTCCTATACACAGTGTCAGTATATGTTGTAAATAGCTGGAGCCCACACACTGATTGCTGCAGCACCCTATTTGTCACTGCCTCACACTCCAAAAAAGACTCACTTCTTTCTGCAGTTTCCTGTCTGCCAACTGATTTTCAATCTTTGCCAATATATCACCACCAATTTTGTGTGCTTTAATTTTTCACACAAATCCCTGATGTGACACCAAAATCCTTTCTGAAATTCCCAAAACACTGAATCCATTGGTTGTTCCTTATCTCTTCTCCTCTTACATCCTCATGAAACTCCAGAAGACTTATTAGATATGATTTTCCTTCTTAAATCATATTAACTTTGTTTAATTCCATTGGTGCTTTCTCAGTATCCTGTTATCACATTCTTTATAATTGACTCCCAGATTTTCTCGAGCACTAACATTAGCTAATTGATCTATAATTCCTTTTTTTCATTCCCCCCCCCCCCCCTTTTAGATGGTAGGCTTATATTTGTCATCATCCAATCTTTTTCCAGAATCTATATAATTTTCAAAGATGATAACTATTTCCATAGTCAACTCCTTTAGTACCCTGGGACATAGATTATCAGGCCCTGGAGAGTTATTATCTTTCAATCCATTAATTTCTCCAGCACTGTTATTTTACTAATACTGATCTCATTCAATTCCTCCATCCCAATAGACTCTTTCTTCCTTGGCATTTCAGGAAAGCTGAAGAAGCAAATAAAGCAATTACTTAATTGCCTTGCAATTTTCTTGTTATCCATTATCAATTCTCCTGTTTCCAACTGTAAGGGACCAAAATTTGTCTTCACTAGTCTTTTAGCTTTTACATACTTACCAAAGCTTTTGCAGTCCACTTTTGTGGTCCATGTAAGTTTACTCTAACCCATATTCTTATTTTTCCCACTCATTCAATCACTTGGGACTCCTTTGCTGAATTCTCAAGTGCTCCCAGTTTTCAGGCTTGCCATTTTTTCGTAGCAATTCCATCTGACTTCTTTTTGGATCCGATTCTATTTTTAATTTATTTTGTCAGCCATAACAGGGCCATTTTTCCTGTTACATTCTTTCACCCAAAAGGAATGTATACCAAGAGCAATGAAGACAATTTCTTCTTAAATATTAACCATTTACCTATCCACTATCATACATGTTAATGAGACTACCCCATCTGTCACAGCCAATTCACACTTCATAGCTTATTAGTTTCCTTTGTTTAGATATCACTGGGTAGAATACCTCATAGCCTGTAATGACTTTAACATCTGTCCTCTGCGTGCTAAGGCCATGAGGCCTCTGGACTACTAGGGGTCAAGAGATGGGCACTGGCCCAGCCTGCTGGAAGCACCAGCACAGCAGAAATATGGCATGACCTAGCAGCCCCTATGGTCTCACTGGGAAATGCAACTATTCTTTTACCCTCAGGAGGAGGCACACTTGGAATGGTGTGCATGACCCTCAGCTCCCTCTCCCCTCACCACTGCAGTATAAAGCCCATGACCAGAACAATGAAACAGAGTGTGTATGAGTTGTATTTTGACCTAGTTGTCCATGACAGTCTCCAGCCTCTCCATGGAGGAAGATATAATTTGTGCATATGTCTGAAACTTGGCTGAACTCATTCTTTAGATGGAGTCCTCTGAATAATATTGCCTTCAACCTCCAGCTCCTGCACAAACAATTCTCTAACTGCCTCTGCATCGCCAACATCTCTGGTTAAGACTAGCGATCTGTCATTGACCCGACGCTTAATAGGGGCCTGTTTCCCATGCTTCTTCTCTCTATCAGGGATCTTGGCTGTCACCACCTCCCCCAGCTGTATGAACATTTCTATGAATTGTTCACCAGGATGTGTCCCCAAATCTACGCATGATCCCTTTGAAACCTTTGGGAGTGTTATAGCACTGGTGGAGGGTAGGAAGAGACAGGAGATGTGGCATGCTCTGGATATTGGCAGTCAGTGTCTTCAGAAGTGAAGTCCCCTCTGATACCACAGGCTGTGGCAATGTTTCTGGATGGTGATGACCAGTAGTTGAGAACACACAGGAGCTTCAGCACAGTCTTTCAGTTCATCACATTTTTACATGAGTCACTTATGTATCCATGACAAATTGGAATCACTCTCACTCTTCTGTCTGGTAAATCTTGCTTTAGCATCAATAATGGTTTGACTGCTTTGCTGCCTGATGACCTGCATGGCGTCCTCGTAAGATGGGGTTAGGATCGTCAATTTTGCTACAATTTAACCATCAAATTCATCTGCATTACAAAGTGGAGAATTAATAGCATGTCAAGGAATACCTCAACTCCTTGTTCCCATTCATTGCCAAGTCACATACTGGCAGCACATGGTGATTGGTGCCCTATCACTTTCTCACACGCTCTAGCCTCAAATGTGGTATTGAAGATGTCTACACGTTCTCCCACCTGCCTTCTCTTCCCATCCACAGAGAGTCAGTGTATGATGCCCCCATGACAGCCTTGGTTGCTGAGATACCACTATACCACTTACCCCTGCTGGTCAGAGGAGGTCCTTGACAAGTTGATAACTCTGAAACTAGCATTGTTACTCAATCCCATTGCCACCCTCCTCATCTGTGAACTTCAATCAGGTCTCAGCGTTCAGGCAGGAGCATTGCCTTCACTCTGGAAGAGGAGATCCTGCCTGTTTCCAGATGCCTAGAAAAGAATGTACAGCAGTTTATCACTAAACTGTGGGCTCCAACTTTGTCTGGTCACCAACACTGTACTGATTGTGGGAGAAGTTGTGGGGATCCCAAGAGGTAGTTCTAATGTGGGGATTGGGGCATGTGATAAAGGCTCAAGGAGCTGGACCCCATATAGGATGGTCGAGTGGGAGGAGTTGTGCAATTATGGAGGGCCCAGCAACTAATTCTAACCCATAAGGGATATAAGGCAAAGAGTCTAAAGGGGGGATATAAGGCAAGGAGTCTAAAGGCCAGAGATCCAAACATCTGCTTCTTTTACCTAGAGGGAAAATTACTTGATCCCTGCTGACACCTAATGCTCACTGGCTGCTCTTTTTCGATGATCCAGACCTTTAAATGAGACAGGTGATGGTGAGGCTTGGCATTTATCATTTGCCCCGCCATCTAATTGCACAAATCCCACAAGACCCCCACTCGTCCTTTAAATTTAAATCACAATGACATTCGCACTACCTTCTGCTACTTCAGCAACAGTGGCACCCAATTCCAGTTCTCCAGCTGGGACCAGCAGGGGTAAGTGGTATAGTGGCATCTCAGCAACCAAGGCTGTCATGGGGCATCATACACTGACTCTCTGTGGATGGGAAGAGAAGGCAGGTGGGAGAATGTGTAGACATCTTCAATACTACATTTGAGGCTAGAGCGTGTGAGAAAGTGATAGGACACCAATCACCATGTGCTGCCAGTATGTGACTTGGCAATGAATGGGAACAAGGAGTTGAGGTATTCCTTGACATGCTATTAATTCTCCACTTTGTAGTGCAGATAAATTTGATGGTTAAATTGTAGCAAAATTAAATTACTCCCCAACAGTGATATTAAGAAAATCATCAGGGAAATTTTGTTTCTTTAGTTCATAAAATATACCAACTAAAACAAAAATGCAATTTTACTCGCAAAGCCAGTTCTACTGTGATGATATAATTGATTTTTAAAAAAATCTCCATGAACTTTCACCACTTGTATTATAAATGGTATCTGAAAATAAATTTTTAACTGCCTTGTATTATTCAATAGTTTTATTTTTTAAAGAATATGTCTGAGTTGAGTTTGGCTAAGTAAGATCACTATTAATGCAGAATTATTCCCAAGTAGCTTTTGGCAGCACAAGGGCTTTTTTAAAAAAAATCAATAAAGTATTTTTAATTATATTTATCTCAGGTCTCACAAAAAAATATTATTCCGATTCCAAGCAAATCTTGGTAATCAACCTAAACTCAGCAAATGGTGGGGAAAGTATGTCATTGCAAATTCTAACTTCAGGCAAATTTTGTTTTTCATGCATAAAGCATATTACAGCTAAAATCCTTGTGAGGTTAGCATTGGCCATTACAGTGTTTTTCGATACTTAATAATAGATGTTTTAAAGTTTAAGTGCAGCCTTAGGCATTCATGAGCATTTATTACAAATCATTGGTTGCCTATCTTATGCAGCGAAGAATAACATTTACATACACTAGCCTACATTAATAACAGAAGGAAAGAAAAAAAAGACTGAAACAGCCGTCAGTCAGAAAGAGTAACCGGTGCTAATAAAGCTGACTATATTCTCTGAAATATCAAGCCGTCTGTTCCAATATTTTGTCTTGTCCCATGGGATCCACAAATCCAAATCTGATAACATTCTAGAAATGGCAGGGACATGCTTCTCTGTTCTTCAGTTGCTGAATCTTTTATTCATCTTTCTCACAACCATACTTTCAACTGACTAAAATAAAAATGTTACCATATGCACCTTCTAACATTTGCCATGTTAACTTTTACCTTATATAAAAAAAAGAATAAACAGTGCCACTTACTGTAATAAGACTATCACATTGGCTTTCTACAGATGTTCAACAATGTGTTTGTGATAGGTACTGACCAGTTATCACTACTGGAAACTATTCAGAGGGATTAAAAACCACGAAAAGAAAAAAAAAGTAGTTAATAGATGGCCTTAAACTAATTATAAATAAAAATGTTCAAGAAAAAAAAAGAAACTGGATGGAATAACTAATGATTAAAGTCAGACCTGTCCATTCTCCAGAATTATTTTGTGTAAATTTACTAAAAGACTAATATTTAGTTTCTAAAGCAGGAAGCTGAAGGTGAGGCTGTCTATATATTTGCATGTTTTTACATTCCTTCAGTAAAGCTTGTTTGATTCAGCCATGCCAAGCGACACGCAGATCAGTGGCTCTGTTTAAAAAAAGGACAGTCTCATTACTCTTCCTTGACTCTGACTATGCACACAATAAAATAAATCCTGCCTGACCTCTCTGAGGAACATCCTTATTGTTCATTGACGATGAAGTGACTGCAGCTGCCTGGTAACCGCAAACAGTTTCAGTAAACGCATGGATACAGACTAGAAAATGAACAGTGCACATTTTGAGATTAGGAGATTAGGTTATTCATCACTCGAGATGTTCCATGCTGTGCAGGCACTATCAGTGTGCAGCCAAATCAAAACATCTCTGGAAGGCATTTCATAATAATTGAATGCATCATAATTTCCCTATTAATACATATCTCATATTGCAGATTATGCATGAAATGTTCATATCATCTGTTACTTTTTGTTAACGTCTTGCTCCTCACAAGAAAATTTAATAGACAATGTGAATTCCCTAGTTGTGGTGAAAGGACACTTTACTGATAGCCATTTTTTAGGAACCAGTAGAAAATTAAACTTAATCGATCATTTTGTAGCAGCACTGGAATGTCTACCAGGGCACGTTGCTAAGCAAATGGTAATTTAAATATACTGTGTAATTTTTTAAGAAGTGATTTTACTTAAGGCAAGACATTTTCTTTACTTTATATGCATTGGTTTTCATCTGTTCGAATGTGATATCTTTTAAATAGACAAATTATTAATATAGCTCTTTAAAAACTACAAGATTTTATAAGTTTTAAACCGTAATTTTCAGCATTATATTACTATATATTAACTGCAACTTAAGTGGGTTTTAACACACTAAACGTTTTGAATTGCCCTTGGTTTGAAATGAGAAAGTCCTATTGTCTGCTGTGAAGACTTTCATTTGGTGCTGTATTTCTGATTTCTATCTTTTTTAAAAAATTGCCTTTTCTGCCATCTCTAGTTGTTGTTTTCTTGCTTTTGCACCATTTTGCCTCTGAACATGAACTATCTTTCTTAAATACACTTCTTACCCAAGAATTACAATTCTAGAGAAACCAATAGATCAGTAAAACGGAGAACAATCATTTAAATATAGCAAAAGACCTATTTGACAAAAAAGATGTGTTTAGACAATGACCAGGCTAAGAATACATGTCCAGTCTTTGATTTACTTATTATTTTTGTTGCTGTTAGTAAAAATTTAAATGTTCTCAAACACTTACATATTCATCCTCCTGCCTGGCTAGTAGGACTGCTGGTTCAACCTACTGCTGACACACAAAATCCTTTATTACCATTAATGAAAAAGTTAATGGGCCATTTTCTTATATATCAATTTACATTTTACAATCTGAGTATTCAAATGATATACAAAACTCTGAGCTACTAATTTGTTTTATTCAGAGGGAAATCATTTTAATGTCTTTTTTGATGTCAAATATTGTGGATAATGACACATCTATGAAATGCAAATAGGGTGGTACATCACTGGAGTGCTGTTCCATGTATTGTGATCAACAATCCTTGGATAAAAGGTCTGCAGTGAAGTGATGTTCAATTTATCTCCAACAGAACAAAAGCCACTTTTATATTCTGTGGTCAGTGAAGACACAAATTGATAAAATAAAGTAAAGCTGTAAATGGAAGGTGTGCATTGTTGGTTGATAAACAAAATGGGAGGATTTTTAAAACAGCTAATGGACATTGTAATCATCTGCTTTATGTCACTACAGATTAATAATAATTACAAACACCAAACAGACAGTTCAAATGCACAGGAATCCCTCTTTCTTCTGTTTTGAAATTTCAGACGGTGTGACCAGCTTTCTTTAATTTGTGTTATCTGACCAAGCTCAACTTCAAGAGAAAAGAAGCCTACCCTTCAGGAAGCTCTCCATAATATTTGGTGGAGCTCAGAGAAGACACTGCTGACTTACTTTGTTTCCAATGTTTTTTCCGATATTGACAAATACCAAGGCAAAGAGGATCCTCCTGTTATAACTCACAGCTCCAATCTGAGAACTGACAGTGGGTGGAGAGTGCATGGGATGATGCTGAAATGGATTACAGGCATTACATTAAATTCTAAATGGGATCTAGGGGATGTTTTCTTCTAAATGTGTTAATGTGATCTGGCATGAGCTTGGCTTGATAGCAATTAGTTGTTATTTTCATATTTTCAGTCCAGCTTTAATGACAGCAGTTTCAATGCAATGTCTGACCGATAGTAGTAAAAGGAAAAGTGTACTTTTTATTCCTTTGTGGAATGTGGGCTTTGCTGATTGGACCAGCATTTGGGTCCATCCTTAGATGACCCTGAGAAGGTGGTGGTGAGCTGCCTTCTTGAACTTTCCAACCTATTTGGTTTAGATAAACGTACATTATGGAGGAAGTTTCAGGATATTGACCCAGCAACACTGAAGGAATGACGATATATTTCCAAATCAGCATGGTGAGGAGTTTGGATTGGAACTTGCAGGAAGTGGTGTCTTCATGTCTCTGCTACCCCTGCCCTTCGAGATAGAAGTGGTCATGGGTTTGAAAGGTGCTATCTAAACAGCCTCAGTGAATTTTTGCAGCACAGCTTGTAAACAGTACATACTGCTGCTACCAAGTGTCAGGGATTTTGTCAAAAATTAACAACATTGATTTTCTCGAGCTCCTGCAAAGAAAGTCAAAGAAATTTGGTTTCATGTATTTGTCAAAAATGAATTAACATTATCTATATTATTATTTATAGTAGGCCAATTTTTGTCAAGTTAAACATCAATCAAGCATTAAATGAAATGATCTTATACAGTGTCTTCTTATATCTCTCTTTAGTATACAAAATATTCTGCCCAACATTGGTTTAAGGTCAAGAAAGGCATTGTTAATATTGAGACCTGAAATTTCCTGACCATCAGGAAAATGTAAAAAGAGGCCTTTTACTCACCCATGCCACGTGAGTAGCACCTCTGCACATTTCATTAGAGGGGTTTCCAATATCTGTATCTTTGTTACTGGAAGTTTGGGCAGGCAGTATTATAAAAAGCTATTTCAACTAAAATACTGAGGCATAACAGGAGGCAGAGTGGGGAAGGAGATTTCAGGGAGTTGGGAGGGTAGGGGATCCAGATGGACAGAAAAAAACTAGAAAGTGTAACTTGAATGTTGAGAAAAAAACCAGGAGAAAGTATTCTCTGAAGTGACGATAATGCCATTGATAAGAGCTGGAAGTGAAAAGCCAAGAGAGACGGTTCCTCTGGAAAGGAGCTTGCAGACAGCCTGAAGAGTTCTGATGTTGAATACCTGCTCTATCTCCCCGTGAATAATCATTTAGTGTCAGAAAAATTGTAATGACTTTATCAAGTTAGCTAACGTAAGTGAAGAGATGAGTATCCCCTCCACTCCTGAGATTTTGCAGGTGGTGTATCTCACACCCATGCTATCTCAGTAAGGGAAGAAATGAATGAGATTCTCAGTGGGCACGAGAGTCCCCTTTCATCCTCAAACTGCAATCTATTGTTCTATATTAACTTTCCTGCAAGTCTTACTGAAACAAAAGCCAAAATTCAAGGCTGTTGAAAGGCCACTAGAAATTTCACTGAAGGATCAAAGAATATCTTTGAGCTGGAAAGGTTAGCAGGGAATCATGATATTTCAACTATTGCTCATTGAAGAGGGCAAACAGAGCTGATCTCTGCCAGTAGAAACCCAGGGCTAGTAGAAACAATCCCCTTGATGTAAACTGTTAAAATGTTGGAGAAGTTTAAACCTTTATTTGTATGAAAGTTTGCATCTTAATGCTTTGGTGAATTAGTAGTCTGGGAATCAATGCAGTCTCAAAATATAACAAAGTGTTTTTAAGGGCAGTTATGACACCCACAGTAGCAACAGTGGCGACCTTCATAGATGGTCTAAAAAGCAGACTAGGTCAGTGTTTTGTGACTTAGACAAAGCTTAGTCTAGAGTCAGACAGTTGGATGCCATGGTCCAACTCATCCATGCTGACCAAATATCCTAAATTAATCTAGTCCCATTTGCCAGCATTTGGCCCATATCACTCACAAACCCTTCCTATTCATGTAACCATCCAGATACCTTTTAAATGTCGCAATTATACCAGCCTCCACCACATTCTGTGGCAGTTCATTCCATGCACTCACCATCACTGCGTGAAAAAATTGCTCCATAGATCGCTTTTAAATCTTTTCCCTCTCACCTTAAACCTATGCCCTCTAGCGTTGGGCTTTCCTACCCTGGGTAAAAGACCTTGACTGTTCACCCTACCCATGCTGCTCACGATTTTATACACTTCTATAAGGTAACCTCTCAGCTACTGATGTTCCGGGGAAAATGACCCCAACCTTTTTAGCTTCTCCCTGTAGCTCAAACGCTCCCATCCTGGTAACATTCTTGTAAATCTTTTCTGAACCCTTTCAAGTTTCACAGCATCTTTCCTGTAGCATTAAAACTGAATTGAATGCAGTGTTCCAAACGTGGCCACACCATGACCTCCCAACTCCTATAATCAATACTCTGATCAATAAAGGCAAGCATACCAAATGCCTTCTTCATTATTTTTGCTTCTCAAACTATTCTTATTACTTCAGCTAAGCACATGCCAAACACAAATGATTTGCAAAGAACGACTGCAGCTATTATCGCTTCTAATGGCAATGCCAATGTGCCAGCATCAATGCAATGCTTTCCAACTCAGCACAATAAGATGATGCCACCTGGACCCAATCGAAAATGGAGAAGCTTGAATTGAGAAGCACGTCCTGAAACCCCATGCAATTAAGAATTAACAATTGCTGTCGGCTTGGGGAGGGAAGGAAGCATTAACTCTCTGCACTACAGCCAACAGGTCATCTTCATCTATTGTCAGGTTTCAGCTACCAACTGCAAAAATCTAGGGTGTCTGGTGAATACCCCTAAAGGTAATTCAATAACCCTCCACATTCCCAAGAAGCTTATCAGAAATATCAGAGTGGGAACATGCCAGCAGACTGGCCAGAGCACAAAACTGACAGCACATTCTGCCTTCTCCAAGACAACAAAACTTCACACCTTTGTGTCTAAGGAAGTGTTCTGTTCTTTCTCTTATTAGCAAATAACTTTCCTCATAAACTTCTTGGAAACATTGCAGCTGAAAGGTTTTGAGAGAAGGGACACTGAAAGGCTTTATTTTGTTAAACAGAGGTTTAAATGTACCTCAATTGTTAGAAAATGTTGATGATGGTAACTGGCATCCTTCATCTGGAGTAAGTGTTTGGTCTCCAGCAAATTCCTTACCTTCATTGGTGCCTGGAAAACCAGTTTCTTTGTAATAACAATGTTATGCAGAGTGCAGACAGCCTCCACATCTCTAGAATGTCTAGCTTGCACAGCTACACCATATAACTTCCTGTCACTTTCCCAGGCACCATAAATGGACACTGTAAACTCCAGTGTTCTATTCCATAATGATTGTAGTACCTTTCAACGTCTTGCTGAACCTATTTTTGGCCTCTATCTTTGGAATCAAAATGCCAGCTGCTATAAATTAACTAGCTGTCTTGGACCTCCTATCAATAGCACTGTAACATAGATTAGATTAGATTACTTACAGTGTGGAAACAGGCCCTTTGGCCCAACAAATCCACACCGACCCTCCGAAGAGCAACCCACTCAGACCCAGTCCACTTCCTTTACCCCTTCACCTAACACTACGGGCAATTTGTGGCTGAGCATTTGAGATATCCTTAATTGCCTGAAAATGAATGAACCAAGGATATTCATCACGTATCAGGCATTGACTTACATACTGAGGAAGCTAGCGCCATTATTGACCTGTCAGGGAATGAAATATCTTCCTATTTATGTTTCATTGGGTTATTGGATGGACCTTTGTATCCATATCAGCAGCATCCATGATATCTTACACTTGTGTGAATCCAATCCTTTAGAAAAAGTTAACAAATTGCTCTCAATCCTTTTCACAAATAATGTGAACATGAATGAAATCAGAAACATCCCTGTATGGACCGTCTATAAGGTGGCTCATGCAGCAATCATCTGCAAACTGACTGATGTTGCTAATGTTACCAGAGGCAGCCTGGAAGCATTCAGGGCCATAAAGGTTTTGTGCTTTCACCACAGGAAAATTGTAGGAAGGTTGCAATCAAGAGTTAACAGGTAACATTTTGCTGTCACTGTCAGAGGGAAAATGCGACCTTCTTATTCAATATCTATTGCAAAAATCCAAATGGTCTGTTTTGGTGGTGCTGATAGATGTTTTCAGGCCTTGCTGGAGTGCACCATGACACAATTCCCTGTGCTCCGTCCATTTTTTCATATCCTCATTATTTTCCGCAAAGCACAAGAACAATGGACTCTTGAGAGGGTAATGCATTAGTTGTGGAGCTCCCTTTAAATTTTCAGCAAATTTCACAATGTACCTTTATATGCTCAGAAGCTGCAACTCCAAAGGAGGAGAAGTGGCTGCCAGCAAAAATAGTGCTTTGTAATCATGTATGATTTTTCAACTTCTCAATTTCTTCCTACCTATGAACTAACCAGTTTCAGCAGTGATTTCTCAGGGATAGGAAGTGATGAGAATGCATGGCCATAATGGAGGAAGACAATCCTACTCTTACTTAAATGATTATGATGAAGTTGAGGACATAGGACAAAAATCTTGACAGACATTTTCAGAGATGAAGATTTTCTGTTGGAACTCTTTATTTTGTTTTATTGCTCGTCCACTGAAAAACGGGAATTTTTATGTAACATCCAGGCCTTGCATGGACAAGAAAAAACATAGAAAGAAGCATGCTGATAACAATGCAACATTAATATCTAAGGCACATTATTTAGAATGGTACAGCAACTATAGCAAAGTGAACTGGCAATCACATTTCTGTTATCTGTCCATATTGTTGCTGAATTGGTGAAAGCAGAGCTTTGTACATGTGCACAGACCTCTGCTTCCAAGCCCACAGCTGCTAATGACATTTCTAAATCATTTATATGAGACATTCTGAGCTAGTTAAACATATCAGTTAAATTCTTGTTAAACTTTAATATTAAAATATAAAAAATGGACTTTGTACCAACTGGATCCTATCACTGTATATGGCAACACATCTCCCAGATGATCTCATTACCAATGTTGAGCGCAGTACATCTGAAGCAAGCAGCAGTATACAATACATTTGAATTCAGCTGAATAGAAAGAAAATGGGGTACATTTTCCAGCCTGTAGGCATATTTCCACTGAATAAATTCAAGACAAGTCAGGGAAATTCAACACTTCTTTGCTAGAATCCCACTGCCTACAATTATACAATGGAACCTAACACCCATGGAGATTTCACTCAGACATTTTGTTTAATAAGTTTTATATTTAATACAATCAGAAACACACACCTTTTACTTCTTAGCTACAGGCTTCACTTCCTGCAGACCAGAGGGAAACTCCCGTTTCCTAACCAAGAGTCGCACCCGGGCCACAGCGGTGACAGTACCAAATCCTAACCACTCGACCACCAGGGAAGGTGCACACACTTTTTATTCTGCAGTAGATATAATTAAAGTTGTCATGTTTCAAATGCCCTTAAATGGCCAGGGTTATATTTAATGAATTTCTTTTCATTTTTGTGGTGTTTGTTTTAGTTTCTTTTAATTCTCTCACTATTTTTTAGCATTAGAAATAGTCAACGTATTTCTGTGGAAACAAAATATGTAACACTTATTCTTGATGGAATCACTAAGCAAAGGATTTACAATATTTCAGGAAAGTGATAAAGGAGTAGACTTGAAAAAAAACCAATTTAATACAAGCCGCAAATGACAACCCATCTACTGCACACTGCAGAGGCAGGGCAGTTTAATATTAATGGTGAAATTTGTTTTAAAAGCAAACCAATTTAATTATTTCATTGTTGAAAATTACATATGAAGAAAGAAATCCATGGGATGTAGATTAACATAGGGATCATTTAGAGTATGAATCAATATGCCAATCACGTATATAGTAAATAAGAGACCGATTGGAAGTGTAGTTCACTACAGACAGGTGCTAAACAGGCAGCACCTACAATTATTGACAAAAGCCATATTTGAAATAACTACTGAGGACAGTTAGTTCCATAACTGTTCCAAATCAACTGCAATGTGGAGTAACAAATGTGCTAACAGCTTCCAGAATCCTTGGAATCAAAAGCCATAAGCAAAAAGGATCTTATTATCATTGGCAATAGTATCACCAATAGACCACTACTTTCTGACAATCTGTCTTTCTGGTGTGCATTGGGACTATCTGAAGTGTGAACCAATGTCCTAGTCATGTAGAAAGCAGGAGACAGATGTCTGGAGAAGTGAGTAACATGTTTACACTTCCATCTGCTTTTTCAAGAACAATAGGACATGCCATGTTTGCCCAATATCACTTGCACTGATGTATTTCTCAACATTAAAGCGTCATTAACAGCATTCGGGTGCCAGATTCCAATGCCACCATCAGCTGCTTCTCCTCATCCATGTTTGATGATTCACCCAGTTTGGTCTTATTCAATTTAACTAACTACATCCCACACAAAGTATTGAACTGAGCTATTGTTCAAAACAGTTGGTGTGCTGAGGGCTGCTGCCCCGTCAGGCTATTTCTATTGAGGTCTATCATGACAAAAAGGGAAAGAATCTTAAAATCATAATTCAAAGACAGGCCTGGATTTTCTGATGGCCCAATAATCACTTCTAAAGCATAGTTGTGAGTTATGAATGGACACCCTGTGGAATCCCCATTGTAGCAGAAATCATAGGAATTGCCCAGGAAAGTGAAGATTGTTTTGGATAACTTCCTTATGCCTGGAATCATCTAAAAGTGCCCATTTAAATAGGAGAATTCAGAGAGTTCCACTGCAATTAACTAAATAACTACTCAAGAAACATTAGTTTATTCAGTACTAATATGAGTAACCATTCGACTGAGATCTAACTTACCTTACAATTACCCACTTCCAATTCCCCCACACTCCCAATACCCTCCAGACAATGGCCTGATAGCACTCCTTCTCCTGGGACCAGGCATCCCTGCCCCTGGATCCAACACCCTGCTCCTCAACTCAGACCTGAAACCCCTGCCACTGGACTGACAATCCTTCCTTTGCTGCTGGAATCAATTTCCCCACTTCTTTCACTATTGGACCAGATATCCTTCCCCATTCTGGTCCTGACACCACCTCCCAGCCAACCCCATACAACTGCCCCTCTCCATCGGCACCTGTCATTGGATATCCAACATTTGATCATTTTGTCGCCTCATGGCATTTCAATGTGTTTTAATTTTGACATTTTGGAAATCTGGTCACCCTAGTCATGATCCAGAACATTTACTGTTTCTCTGTCCAACGATGCTGCTGGATCTGCTGAGATTTTCCAGTTCCGTTTTTATTTCAGACTTCTATCATCTTCAGTATTTTGTAGTATGCATATTTGTGCTTTGCACCTTCCAAACCATGTTGTCAAGTGATGTCATTTTAACAGTTGTGGCCCCTGCTGCATGTTTTATTTTCAGGTCGCATGAATACCGTATTTTTCGTTGATCAGACTAACTGACAATTCTTGCTCGGAATCATGCTCTGCCTTTGACTAGGAATTGATGACGAGCCCAATCCTCCTTAGATCTGCTGAATGTCTTCCTGCATCAATCAAACAATGCACTCAGGAGAATTCATTTCCTCACTTTCCCATTCACTTTGCTTTCTGCTTCTATAATTATTTTAGCTTCCTCCTGATTGTGATCACCATATTCTTGCCAGACAGGTAAAGGTTAAATGAGTTAATTTTAATGTAGATTCTTTGTTGAGATTGAAGTTTCTCCTAACCTCATGCATGCCGCCATTTACTTTAAAGAGTTTAAATTTCTTTAAATTTTACCACCTATAGTATTTTTGACATGCATTCTTTCATTCTGTCTTTGTAAACAGCGGTAGTACAGAGTGAAAGTTTTCCATAAGTATTAAATAGTCCTGAAGAATTGGCAGATTTAAACATCCAACATTTTGCCGGATGCTCTGATCCATTCCTGTTCACTCTATGACCATTGTGAAATATTATTCAATAAAATAAAAATCACTAAATGTGCAGCATAACTTTGATATAAATGTCAGAATTGTACCTATGATTTAGTAACCGCCTCTACTAACAATAGTCACTGCTTTCAATAAGCCTAAAAATTCAATCATCAGTGGTAAGAAAATAGGAAGACAGAAAAAAATACTTTTGTTAAAGGAAATTAAATTGTTCTTAACACTATATGTCAATAAAGATTCTAATATCCTATCTTTGATGGAACTAATTAACCACATGTACTAGAGGGGTGTGCATTTTTAAGTGAATTCAGATCTGAAGTTTGGATTTAAATCCAGATTACCTGCATTCATTTCACAGTTATTGACTTTCAACATTACATCTCCAGTAGAAAAGCTGAAGCTGCCTTTACTTGAACATAAAACATTAGATTTAGCAACAGGGAGAGGAAATGAGCTTCAACAAGCAACCCCTTTTCGATGGATCTTACCTGAACTGCTGCTGTCGCTGCTGCTTGTAGTCACGAGATTTGCTATTGTGGTGTGCAATGCTTGTCTGTCCTGCATATCCTCAGACATTCACGCTCCCTGGTCTGCAACCATATGTGTCATCCATTGTCCAACTAAGCTTAAATTGAGTCTTCCTTCTGCTGCCCTCCACCATGCCTTTTGTTTGAGATACTTGTAGCTTTTCAGCTCAGATTAAATGGCCAAAATGTTGACCTATCCTTTCCTGGTTGTTGCCTTTCAGAGCTCTTTGAGCTCTTGCAGTTTCAAGAATTTCCATCTTTCTCATGGGTAGGCTGATGGAGTTTTTTTTTCACTTCCTCCTTAATTTTCATATTTCAGAGGTTCCAGTTTTCTTCTCCAGATTCTACCCATTGTCCAGATTTTGAGGTCTGCAGGAAAGATGCCTGAATGAGCAAGGTATTTGAAGATATCCCAAATGATCCAAAATAGGGAACTTTCAGGAAATTCCAAACACTCTTTGTGGATGAATTTTGATTCCTGTTCAATTTATGAGCCCACTGTACCAACACATACAGTGATTGGTAACAATGAGGACTTTCTTAGTTATTATTATTTAAAACAGCCTATTGCCTGGTTTGACAAAATAAATTGTTTTAGTGTTACATATTTTATTGCATTCATTTATTTAAAAAGCAATCCTGTACTAAAGCACTACCATACTGAACAAATTTCCTTTCCAAAAATCAATAATAATTTGATGCCACTGTAAGACTGACATGAGACACACATAAAAATGAGCTACCACTTTTAATGTTATTATATCTCTCAAAATGCAGCTGCACTGTGCCAAATATTTCATTCTAATCCAACCCTAGCTGTAGGAATACTTTCAGTAAAATCTAATTTGTAAGCCAACATGGCGGACTTAATGACTGGCAGCAAGGTTTCTTCAACAGATTTCATGGGGCATGATCCAAAGATAATAGGTTTTCAGCCCAATGACAATCCAATTACAATGCCAATCAAAGACAACTTTGCACGTTCTAATTATCAGATTTAGCTGTCAGTTCAAATACAAACATAACAGTTTCATTTAAATAAAAATTTAATTTATAAAAAAGGACTTCATCTGTGATTTATTAAGACTGAAATAGCAGTCTAACACACTTCCTGCATAATGCAATATAATCGACGTAACATTTAGACAATCAAAAAGCCATGTTTCTAAAACATCTGTCATTCTGTCCTTTTGAAAGAAATTGTGTGAATTCTGCTACCGAACATAGATATTAATATTTAAATAGACAACAACATTTAACCCTTCTATGTTTACAGTGGCATTTTCACACCTGTCCAAAAATGATAGGGTGAAACATTGTTTTCCACTTGATTAAGTCATTGTATTAATCAAGACATATTCAACTGGTTTTGAAATTTATTCTGACATCCTATTATTACGAATGTGTAATATTCAGTATGTTATGAGCTTTTTAAATTTATTGACAGTTTATAGAGCAGAGCTACACATTTTACATATTATCATTTGTCTGTACTTACATATGCAGCTTGGAAGTGTCGAATAGTCATTAATTACAGAGAAAATATTATTTCTGCAATCATTTGTAATTATGGCTATTGCACTGAATATACTTGTGGCAGTAGGATCAGGTTTGAAAAAGAAATCATTCAAGTCTGGGACTTGAATGATATCATCTCAAATCAGACAGAAATATGATATTTCATTTTTGCCAACAACGATATATTTATTACAAATTTCATTAGCTGCATAACGCACTGAAACATTATTCTTTTAAAATTGCATTTTCTGTGAGAGTATTGTTAACACTGCACCATTTTGGACTCTCAATTATTTAGCTGGCATCTGCAAAGATCCCACTGTAAATATTGAGTACTATTACTGATAGCATCTATTCTCTTTGACTGGATGCACTACCCCATCCTGATCTATTCATATTTTTCCATCATATAAGTAGGAACAGACAAATACCATTTAGTCTGATATGCCTGTTCTGATATTTAATGAGATAATTGCTGACCTACAAGGTCAGAGTGGGGATGTTCACCAATGGTTGTACAAAATTCATGACTCCTCTGAAGCAGTCCATGTCCAAATGCAACAAGACCCGGACAATATCTCGACTTGGTCTGACAAGTGACAAATGACATTCACACTACACAAATGCCAAGTACCGTGGGTGGCACGGTGGCATAGTGGTTAGCACTGCTGCCTCACAGCGCCAGAGACTTGGATTCAATTCCCGCCTCAGGCGACTGTCTGTGTGGAGTTTTCACATTCTCCCTGTGTCTGCATGGGTTTCCTTCGGGTGCTCCAGTTTCCTCCCACAGTCCAAAGATGTGCAGGTTAGGTGAATTGGCTGTGCTAAATTGCCCGTAGTGTTAGGGGAATGGGTTGGTGTGCATTGTTGGACCTGAGGGCCTGCTTACATACTGTAAGTAATCTAATCTCCAATAAGAATCAATCTAACCACCATGGCATTCACTGGTGTTACCTTCACTGAGTCCCTCACCATCAACATCCTGGGGGTTACCATTGACCAGAAACTCAGTTGGACTCACCACATAAATATAGTGGTCTACAAGACCATGTCAAAAGCTAGGATTACTATCACAGGTAACTCACCTTCTGATCCCTAAAGCATGTCCACCATCTACGAGGCACAACTCAGGAGTGTGATGGAATGCTCTCCAATTTCTTGGATGGCTGCAACTCCAACAGCACTCAAGAAGCTTGTCACCATCCAGGATAAAGCAGCATGCTTGACTGGCACCACATTCATAAGCATCTATTCCCTCTACTACCGAAGCTCAGTAACAGCAGTGTGTACTATTTACAAGATGGACTATAGAAATTCAGCAAACATCCTTAGCACCTTGCAAATCCATAACCATTTTCATCTAGAAGAATAAGGGCAGCAAATACATGGAAACACTATCACTTTATGTTTCCCTGCAAGCCATTCACCACCCTGACTTTGAAATATATCACAGTTTCTTCACTGTCACTTGGTCAAAATCTTGGAGTACCCTCCCTAAGGTCATTAGGACAACTACAGCACGTGGACTGCAATAGTTCAAGGCAGCTCACCACCATTTTCTCAAGGGCAACCAGTGACAGACAATAAATGCTGACCAGCCATTGATGCCCATGTCCCATAAGTGAAATTAAAAAAATATTGCAGTACATAATTGTATTTGTCTTACATCCATTACTAGCATTGGGTAACAAAAATCTATCAATTTCAAATTTAGTTTATAATTTATCAATTGCCATTTGTGGAAAAGAGCTCCTCGTTTCTACTTTCCTTTATGTTTACAAGTTATTTTCTAATTTTACTCTAAATGTTACCCTCTGACTCTGATCCTAAAGGTTGAATCTGACCTGAAATCAACCAAGTATCAAATTTGGCAAGTTTCATGGAAGGTTTCTCTCTACGAGCACTAATGTACTTTCACATGCTATATTCCCAAACCCACATTCTTAACTATGTACCATGTCCCTATAGCATCCCCTTTGACATTTTCTATCACTAGTTACAAGTGGGGGTGCTGTCCACTGCTAAGACCTGAGGGATTATTAGCACCAGCTCAACTTCAAAACCCAACCAAGTATTGGCAGTCTGCTCCTGCCCTGCACATTTCCTGTCAATTGCTCAGATATGGAGGCCTAGAGATCCTGGTGGATGGTAGGTGCATGTGGTGACTGCTATTGGATCATACTCTGGGATTTAGATCTTTGCAGACCAAGATTCAGGGCTGGAGAAGCAAACAGTGAGATGAAGACACCTAGTTATCACTCTGATCTTCATGTCATGAACTGGTGCTGTCCAGATTCTATGAGGCAGATGGGAGAATGGGAGATTGCACATCATTGAGCTGAGATGACATAAGAATGACATATTAATGCATAAATAGCCACTCACTGCTCACTAGTGAGAATTTAATCTCACCGAATAACATTTGTTGGAAAATTAGACTTTTTGCTCTCAATGCTGATTGCGCACAATCCTGAAAACTTTCTTACCAATGCCCACATTGTTCAGTGGCTGTGAAAATTCAACATTAAACTTCCCAAACAGAGGAAATACATTCTCTCGCCCTCTGATATCTTTGGTCTGTTATCAGGACAGGAGGATATGACAATAGATAAGGCAGTAAGGGGACCCCAAGACTAACATTCAAGGAAATTTGGAAGTGACAATTGTCCAACAGTTATGAGGTTCTTGCAAGCTTTGTGAATGAGAGTAGGGATGAATGGACTGATGATGGCACCATGAAACAGGGATTCATTCAAGAGGCAACAGGAAATAACAACACATTAGTGGTAGAGCAGCACAGAGTGATAGAGAACAGTGTAATTAGGTGGAGAGATAGCGTTCTCTTCAGCTGTAAGGCACAAATTCCAAAAGGTGTTTTGCCTGTCTGGTACTATTGTTAAAGATATCTCCTCAGAGCTTGGAGGAATTTGAAGTGGGGACAGGAGAAACCCAGTTCTCACGTCAATGTTTGTACCAATGACATTGATAGCAATAGAAAAGAGATTTTGTTGAAAAAAATTTGAACAGTTCAGAGCTAAACTTTATAAAAACACACCTCTATGGTAATAATGCCAGGATTACTTCCTGAGCCACGGATATTGGATAAATTAAGTCAAAATTTAACTGCAGAGCTCAAAGATTGCTCTGATAGGAATGAGATTCATGGACATTAGTAACACTATTGGGGTAAAAGGAATCTGCTTCAATTGGACAGCTTCAATTGATCTGCATTTGGATTTGTGCCCTGGCAAATCAAATAATTAAAACTATAGAGAGGGCTTCAAGCAAATTGAAGTGGTGGTGGTGGTGTTGTTGACAGAAGGGAAATATAGGCTTACAAAATGATGTGGCAGCATTGGGCAACAGCTTTTTGGATAACAAGACTCAGAGTGGGAGAGGAAGGAACAAAATGTGCAAACACAGAAAACTGAAGTCAATAGGGTCATCAAATCTCATTAACCTTCACAACAGATCACAATTCTTCACTTTTGTCCATCTGGCGTATAAATTTCCTCTTCAGAGATATACCGTCATGACTGAGTCAACAACTGCTCTCCTTCTAATTGCTCATCCTTTGCTGGATCAATGCTCCCATAAACTCGAAAACTGTTCAGTACTCAGTACTTATTCATTAAACTGGTCCTGTCACTGGGTTTCCCCTCAGTCCTGATTTGATTTGATTTATTGTAGTCACATGTACCTGGGTTTGTTTTATAGGCAGTACTGGCAGATCATAGTGAATAAGGATGTACAGATCATAGGGTCCTTAGACAGAGCGAGCCACAAAAGGTTATGACTGAACAGGAAATCAACATTATTTGAAGTTAGAGTGGTCTATTCAGCAGTCTAATAACAGCAGGGAAGAAGCTGTTCTTGAACTAGTTGGTGCATGCATTCAAGCTTCTGTACCTTCTGCCTGATGGAAGAGGTTAAAGAGAGCATTGTCAGAGTGGGAGAGATCTTTGTTGGTGTTGGCAGCCTTTCCCTGTCAACAAGAAGTATAAATGGAGTCCATGGATGGGAGGTTGGCTTCCGTGATGGATTGCGCTGTGCACACAACTTTCTGCAGTTTCTTATAGCCCTGAGCAGAGTATTTGCCGTGCCAGGTCATTATACACCTGGATAGTATGCACTCAATGGTGCATCTGTAAAGGTTGGTGAGGGTCCTTATGGATGTATTGAATTTGATGAGCTGCCTGAGGATGAAGAGGCATTGTTGTGTCTTCCTGACCATTATGTCTATGTGGAAAGTCCAGGACAGAGTGTTGGTTATTGTCACTCCAAGAAACTTGACACTGTCAACCCTCTCCATCTCAGTCCCGTTGACTTAGATAGGAGCATGTCCTCCTCCTTTCTTCTTGAAGTCAATGATGAGTTCTTTTGTTTTGCCAACATTGAGAGAGAAGTTGTTATCATTGCACAACAACACCAAGCAATCTATCCCCTTCCTGTATTCTGATACATTGTCATTTCATCTCCATTTTATCATGGTGGTGTCATCAGCAAACTTGCAGATGACAATCATACAGAATTTGTCTACATCATTGTGGGCTGAGAAGGCATCCTTGCGGGGCACCAGTGTTGAAGGTTATCTTTGAAGAGATGTTGTTGTCTATCTTCACTGATTGTATTCTGTGGCTCAGCAAGTTGAGGATCTGGTTGCAGAGAGCAGAGCCAGGACTTAGGTCTTTGAGTTTTGCAATTAGCCTGGTAGGGATTATGGTGTTGAAGCTGGCACTGTAATCAATGAGTAGGACGCTGAAGCAGATGTCCTTGTTATCCAGATGTTCCAAGGATGAGTGTAGGGCGAGGGAAATGGTGTCCGCTGTGGACCTGTTTCACCAGTAGGCAAATCGCAGGGATCAGGGCAGGATGGGAGAATACAGTTGATGTGGGCCATGACCAGCTTCTCGAAGCACTTCATGATTGAGGAGGTCAAAACCATTGGGCAGTAGTCAGTCAGGCACATTGCAAGTGTTTTCTTTGATACTGGGGTGATTGTGATTTTCTTGAAGCAGGTTGGGACTTTGGATTATAACAACGAGAGGTTGAAGATGTCAGCGAATGCATCTGCCAGCTGCTCTGTACAGGATCCAAGTGCATGGCAGGAGACTCTGTCTGGGTCTGTTACTTTCCTCAGGTTTGCTGTCAGGAAGACTGATCTGAGTCTGCAGTAGTGACGGAGGGAACAGGTAAGCCCGGGGCTGTCCGGGCAGGTGACACCACACCACTGACATTCTGCTCGAACCGAGCATACAAAGCATTGAGCATATCAGGGAGGGATGTGTCTTTGTCTGCTATCTTGCTGTGCTTCATTTTGTATCCCAAGCTCCCAGCACTCTCAGCAGTATCAAGTAAACACTGCCTGTGAACTTGTCAATCCCCAATCTTTTAGCTGAACTGAAGTACTAATACATGCAGGTTATTTTCCAACACAGAGCAAATCATTTTATCAGTTCTGTAGGACTTTTCTGGGCACAGATGTAGCTGCTTGCTAAGTCCTAGAACTTCCCTCTGACTTTATATAGCATTAAGCCATTCAGATGCTCTTGATTCCCCATTGAGTCCCCTATACTGAACCTGTAGGTTCAGCTGCCTTCTGAATAGCACAGCTCAATACAAAAGCTCCAAAGATGGAGTCTGTTGTTGTCTCTCGTCGCTCTCTTTCTCTCTCTCAGGCACACCATCATTCATTGCCTGTAACCTTTGAGTTCTTCTTCAGTGACCCCTGAATTATACTTTGCAATTAGTAAGTCCCTTCTGTATTGCTGGGCAGAACTGCTTGTTGCCACTTAGCAATATTTGGAACTGTTTAGTCCCTAAATGATAAAACTCCTAGATTGTTGCCTTGCTTAGTCAAAAAATGGCTACAAATAAAGGATGTCATCATAAATCACTATCTGTAAAATACCCTGTTGTATTCATTTTAAATTCAAATTGGCTAATTTGCCATTCTCAAATGTTGCTTATACTGAAATATATTCGCCATTGTTTTATACAATTTTATGTTTCTATCTACACTGCTACCAGCTCTGGGTCATCAGCATACTTGGATATGTGGCTTTCTGTCCAACCATATGTCATTAATAAATATAGTGAATAATTGAGGCCCCCAGACAGTGGAGCATTACTATTCACATTTTGCAAATTAGAGAACCTGCCTGCTAATCCTACTCTCTGTCTTCTCAGCCAATCTCCTAACCAAGACAATCAATTGCTTTCACTTTGTGGGCTTCGACATTCACTGCCTCTCTCAAGGGATTCATGGCAAAAGCTTCTCAGAGTAGGCAGACATATGGAGCATCAGATCAACCAGGATCTTATTGAATGATGGAACACGCTCGAGGAGCTGAGTAGCCTACTCCTGTTCTAATTCATACATTCATATGTTCATAAGCAGATATGATATCTGAAAATTCTCAAGGTGTTCAGTCACAGTGTGACAGGCTTTAGTCATGTTCCAGCATCAGCTGATTGTTAACAGAAATAAAATTCCTTTGTTTCCCACTTGCGATTTCCTTAAATGGCAGAATGACAGACACAATTTTCCAATCACAAGAGATCTAAATCAAGAGATCTTTGGAATATTATGGTTAAGGCACCTGCAATGTTTGGATTTAATTTCATTAAAATGGTAGCGTGTAACCCATTTGACTCTGGAATTTGTAGCTCTTTACTGCCATTAAATTTGTATTGTTGTTTTGCTTATGTTAATTTTGGTGAGTTACTATCCCTTACTAAGCATTGGTTCCCTAGGGAATGGATGGAGGCTGACCTCTTCCTCTACTGAAAATACTGATGCAATGTAATTATTCAACATGAAGGCCATTAGCTTATTATCGTTGATAATAGCACTGTTTTGAAAGTTCCACTTTGATCCTGAACACCCTCTTTTACCAAATTTAATATTAAAGGATTTTGTCTCTTGCAAATTTCTTTTCCTCTTCCTCGGCTCTTAATATTGGATTTGTCATGTATTGCTATGCTTTCTACTATGTTTTCTTTTTTGTGTAATCTCCCTCCCGTGGTTTTCACAGCAACTGTTACGTTTCCACTCTGCATTAAATCTAACTCTGTACGCCCTTACATTCGCAAGCCCTGCCCTTTAATTTGACAAGTTCTTCTTAGGCTTCATTAGTCCTCTGTCTCCTTTGAATCAGTTTGAAACTCTGTGTCCTCACCTTGAATAATTCTGGAGCCTTTCCCCACTCTATCTTAATAATCTCTTCTTCTTTTATGTCATTGCTTTCATTTTTCACTCCTCTGGCACAGATATCTCCACATTTCCTATTTTCTTGACTTTGAAGAAGGGTACTTAAATCCAAAGCACGAACTAACTTCTGTTTTTCCACAGAGTCTGACTTGACAATATTGTGACAGTTCTTAATAGATGCTGTCTGAAGTTCAGTGTCATTTGTCACATGTAATAAGATCAGCAATGTACGTTTTGCTATCCAATAACTTGTTAATAATTATGTATCATAACAGAAAATCCTTAATCTGTGCAAAGAGAAAGAAAATATGGGAAATACTCAGTGGGTCAGTAAGCATTTATGAAGAGAGAACCAAGACAAACATTTCGATTAAACAACTTTCCACCAGAAAAAGAAGTTAGCCGTTTAACTGGTTTGACAAAAGCACAGATGCTGGGAAAGTGGGGCAATGAGTTTGTGGAACACTGTAGGTTTCAGGGGAAAGAATAAATGGGAATATTTGTAATAATGCAAGAACAGAATAAATTGAATGCCAAAAGGGATGCAAGGCAAATTGAAAATGATAATAGCAAAAATAAAGCCCTAAAAGATGAGTCAAAATAAAGAGTATGTGGCAATAGCAGCAACATTGCCAACAGCTGCGGTCCATGATGTTTCTGAACTGAAATTGTTGAACTCAGTGCTGAGTCTGAAAAACTATGAAGTGCCTATTTGAAGGATAACATGCTGTTGCTCAAACTTATGGTCAACTTCATTAGAACAGTGAGGAGGCCAAGACCAGAGAGATCAGAATAAGATTGTCACAGGGAATTGAGATGACAAATGGCTGGAAGCTTAGGTTCATGCTTGTGTGCTCAGTGGTGGCTTTCATTGCATCAATCAGTCATTTGGTCTTTGTAGAGAAGACCGCACTGTGAGCAGGGAATGCAGTGTACTAAACTGAAAGAAATGAAGGAAAACACAAATGTACTTGAAAGCAATGTTGAGGCCCTGGACAGTGGAGAGCAAGGAGGTGAAAGCACATCTGGTGTACATCATGCATTTGACACAGAAATGTGCCATTGCTAGTGAATGGGATGTCGTGATAATTGAAGGTTGAATCAAGGTTTTGGAAGGATAACTGTCCCTTCACCAATTGAGAAAGGAAGGACATGGAGATTGCTTGGTAGTGGTGGAAACGGTGGGGGAATAATTTATTCAATGTAAGAGATGACTCAAATTGAAGATAAAGACAAAGAGTACACTGTCATTCTTCAAGAAGCAAAGGAAAGGACTGAGAGGAGAAAAACAAAAACTGGAGTGCACGTTATTGAGGGTCTGGTCAATCAAAAGGGAAATCCTCAGTTGGTGATAAAGCAAAATGCATTGAAAACTGTGGCATTGCAGGTAAAAACATCAAAATGAACACAGTGCATCTGAAGAAACTGGAACGATGCAGAAACTGGTATGTGTGAATGATATATCTGCTGCCATGATTGTGATGTTTGGCAACTTCTTGCTGCTTGCTCATTTTAGTGAGTCTAGTCTCCATCCAGAGATAACATTTGTAAATGGCTCTTCGTTGACTGGATTCATCGACATAGAAACATTGAATGGCTGTAACACTGAAGTATGCTATTCCACCTATCTTTCCTGAAGAAGGGCTCATGCCCGAAACGTCGATTCTCCTGGTCCTTGGATGCTGCCTGACCTGCTGCGTTTTTCCAGCAACACATTTTCAGCTCTGATCGCCAGCATCTGCAGTCCTCACTTTCTCCTATTCCACCTATCATGCCCATACTGGCTTTCTGCAAGGGTAGTGGAAACACTATCTTGCTGGAAGGAAATGGTTCTGTTGCAGATTATTCAGGTGAACACTCCAAAAGGGAAGCTTACAGAAAAAAAACATTGATTTCTGGCTGCATTCAGTCAATATCGAACAGCATAAAGGTGACCAGCATCAACTTGATACAGGTTTATTTTTTACAAAGCTTGGAGCTCATTTCAGGAGAAAAATATTGGCTAACTCTTTTTACTTACTTGTGGAACCAACTGTGATGCTGTCCCTTATACCTTTCATGTAACTTTGTAGCTTCCATGTAGCACACTTGAGCTTAGATCACTATCATGTGAGATCAGCTTGTTCTTATGCAAGTTCAGACACCCGTGGCTGCAGTGTGTAAAGGAACTTTTAGGGTGTCACATAAGTCCAGCCATCTAGCCTTCCATAGATTACTCAGATCAATCAGACTGCATGCCAGGTGAGTGGCAGTCACCCTATGCAGCACGAACCTCTTGTCTGCTCTCACTCATCCTCCCACCATGACCACTCTGCCAGTATTGTTTCTGTCACTTGCCAGCCAACCCACAGATGAATGCCATTAATACTGAGATGGCACAGTCTGCAGACAGGAGACCTAGAGCTGCTTGAAGCCATTCTGCAAGTCCATCTGCAATCTAACCCAGTGAACATCAGCAACTTTTGAACATTCATGCTGCAGCCACTGGGATGCTTCTGTGTAACAACACCAGGCTAAGACAGAGGCCTAAGAAAACAGTTACTCAGGGGAAACAACATGTCACAGTTTCATTTATAAATTTGATTTTAAGTATTTATTTTCTAATAGCTTTTATTATTTCATCAAGATCAAGTCGATGTGACCATCAGTGACAGAAAGGAGGTAATTCTGTCAGTGAATGGGGAATTGGAGTTGTCTTTATTGGTATCACACTTTGAATGCATTCCTCATGAACAACCCATTTAAAGAAGGGCCGTTTAGATATTGTTATCTAGTTCCTCTTTAAACAAGTTACGGACAACTCCAATCAGAATGTTATGAATGAATTTGCCCAGGCGTCTCACAATACTGAAGCAGTGAAATCGAAACGAACACCAGACAGTACCAATGCATAATAGTGCTACTTCATTAGGAACAAAACTACAATAATCTTTAATGCTAAACATAACATCCCTAATTCAATTTGGCCCCTTCCTGAGTCTCTTGTAAATTTATGCAGTCATGCTCTCCATGGCTCTGTCTCCGGGTCTGCGAAGCTGCTTTCTTCTGCTCTCTCTCTCTCTCTCTCTGTCTCTTTCTCTATCTCCAGGTGGTTAGCTGGTCTCTGCTTCTTGTAGACAGACAGGAGGCCAGAAGAACACAGCAAGCCAGGCAGCTTCAGGAGGTGGCAAAGTCAATGTTTTGGGTGTAACCCTTCTTCAGGACTGGGTGTGGGTATAGGGGGAGCTGCAGATAAAGGGGATGGCAGGGGCAGAGTGGTGAAGTGGGTTAGGTGAAAACAGGCAGAGGGTATCACCTGGTTGGTCAAAGGGAGGAATGAATCCGATTGGTGGCAGGGAGGAGTGGAAGGAAGGGGGAGGGTCTGGGAACAGAGATTATTTGGAATTGGGGAGCTCAATGTTGATTCTTCTGGGCTGTAGGCTGCCCAGGCAGAAGATGAGGTGTTGTTCCTCCAATTTGCAGTGTGGTTCGTTGTGGCAAAGGAAGACGACAAGGATGGTCATGTCGGAAACGGAGTGGGAAGGGGAGTTGAAATGGACTATGACTGGAAGGTCCAGTTGACCCCTGTGGGCCCGGCTGTGATGCTTGGCGAACCGTTCCCTAAATTTACGTTCAGTCTCCCCGATGTAGCGAAGACTTCATCGTGTTGTCAAAGAGCTGGAGGGCTGAGGAGGTCATGGCATTGTGGCAGTGAGAAATGGACTCACTGAGTACACCTCTGAGAGAGGTTCATTGTGTGGTCAAAGAGCTGGAAGGCTGAGGAGGCCATGGCGTTGTGGCAGAGAGTTCATTGTGCAGTCAAAGAGCTTTTGGTCTCTGCCTCTTGCCATGCTGGTCTCCTCAGAAGGCCTCAGAAGATTCCAAGAGCAAGATCTGCAGGTGAGACCTGTTTTTATACTTTTTAGGTGATTTTCCGGAACTTTCTATATTTCTGGACAAACTGGGTGATACACTTAATAGTTTGAAGCAAGAGTCAATCATTTGGATGGCATGCTACACTTTGTTTCTTTATGTAGCAGAACCAGTGCCTTTCTGTTTGGGCTCTCCATTGTTTAATGGATAAGTTGTTCAGATATATCTGTCCAGAATAACTGTTGCCTTTTACGCAATGCTAATGTCATTAGCACCTTGCTGCTGTGATTGCAGTGTGTCTGGTGTGTGTGTTGTGTCATTTCAGAGTTTTACTTAGCCAATATATGCAGCGGCCCTTGCTGTTTGGCTAAGTTAGCAATCTATCTGTGTTTTAGCAGCCAGGAGGCTGCGGCATAACCCCATTTTGAACAGAAAACAGCTTATGTGAATAAAGTTCAAACCTAATTGCAAAAGTTGGTTATGTTTGTTGTCAGGGGAGCCTACGTATTCATATGAAAGCCATTATGTACATTGGTCATGCCTATCATATGTACAAAAAAAAGGAAGCACTTGTCTCGATAATCCATACAGGATTGTAGTACATAGACAACATTCAGTAACCACAACAAATAGAAGTGACAATAATGATAACCTTGGGAATTCCATCCATCGAAAGTCCCTGTGCACATGTACAGTTTTATTCATGATGAATGGGGTATCTGACCCAACCTGCAATCTTAACCAACATATCCTGAGGTATATTAAGGTGAGTACAATTAGGTCCTCAGATAGATATGAAAGGAGCCGAGTTCATGGTTGTCAGTTTGTGGGCACGGTAATATGATCTGTTTGTTCAAGTTGTCCCTGTCAATTGTCTCCTCCCCTCAGCATGTTGTGGCGGGGGTGGGGGGTCATAGTAGCCTATCCAAATACCTATTTTAATAATCCAATATTTTTTACTTCAAAGGTCCTCAACCCAATGTCACTTGGAATAATTAGAATTCCTAGCATCAAGCCTAGCACCTCGTCAAGAATGTCCTTGCAGTTGTCATTATACCACACCTTGGTGAGTTGTCATGAATGACAGCTGGAGAATGTGAGTGTGCGTTCTCTCCTGGAACAAATGTTTGGGGTGTTCATAGAGTCAGAGTCATACAGCACACATTACTGATCCAAGATGGGACTTTCTGTTGGTTAGACTACCTGAGGTCCTCCCTCAGCTGCTCAATCGTCCAGTTTCTGTAGATGCTGCACAGGATGCAGTTTTTCTGTTCACTGTCATCCCTGATTTTGCCCTGGATGATCTGTTTAATTATCTTGCCATGACCCACAAGTATGGTAACTAAGCAGTAGGTAGCCTGATTCTCCATAGTTATCCCGTGGTCTCTTGTCGATTGTATTTAGTTCTTCTGGCTCATTTGCCAGAGGTCAGAATTGAAGGTGCATAAATATCTCAAACAGATGTATGTTACGGTTATAGGAAGGGGAGTGGACATGGAGATATTTGAACAAAAAAAAGGAAGCAGATTTTAAAATCAAGAAATTCCTTAACTGGGATTCATTGTAAGACAACAAGCACAGCATCAATGAGTGAATGTGACTTGGTACAAATTGGGACACGTGTAGAATTTTAATTATCTCACAGGTTACAAGGGTAGAATGGAAGAGGCATTGGAATTGTCAAGCCTGAAAGTAACAAAAGCATGGATGAGGGTTTCAACATCAGATGAACCCAGGCAATGATGATATTGGAATGATATTAAAAAAATCTAAAATGTTGGAAATACTCATCAGGTCAGGCAGCATCTGTGTTGAGTGAATCAGAATTGGTATGATTGCTGTTCCAGGGCTCTAATTCTGATGCCTAGCTGAATTCCATGTCAGGAACTTGGAATTGCCAGTTCTGGGACCCTGCAAATTATTTTCAAGAAGTCAGACAATTGTATGGTCACTTCTAGGAGCCCCATCTCATTAAGGGTGGCAGATGGGCTCTAGAGGTCAGATGACCATCCTTCCACCCCCAACCCACCACTTCCCTCCCAGTACTTCAGTGATGGAAGCTGCTAATTTGTATCTAAGAGAAAGAAAGGGCATCTTAAGGTGCATATACATGCTGAAGGCTTCCTTAAAATGTTAAAAAAGCGGCAGGAGCTGCCAAACCATTATTGTCGAGGGTGTCCCCAGTCTAATTTCTGTCACTTCCAATGTATTTACAGTCAAATTATAAAAGAAGTGCACCAAAATGGCCAAGAATTTTCTGTTCAAAAATATTGCCTGTCATCTGTAATAATCAGTATTATTACACAAATGAGTTATTCATACAATAGATTTTTGAACTAATATTTCATGAGAGTGGACATGTTATTTATTGCCTTTACTCAAGGTTCATTGTTTACTCACACCTAGTTCATTTGTCTTCCAGTGAAATAATTTTAAATTCAAAAGAGTATATGTGCTTAAAAAAATGCAAATATAAATGTAAAACTTCACTTTTGCTTTATTGCAGAAAAGATCTTCATATTCCACTTGCTGCTGCATGAGTTGTATAGCCTTATTCAGGCCTCCACTCCCAACACTCAATGAAACTAACTTTGACAGGGCAATCTTCAGCTGGTCATTGTGGACTCTGATATCTTAAAGCAAGATTGCATTTTATTCACCAGTTGATTTATAAAACTTATGTTGAGGACATTCATTGCTTGACAGAAGTTTTCACCAGGCTGGGTAACTTAAAGACATTTAGTTATTCATCCTATAAAAGTCCTCACTAAATATATGTGATTAAAAGATGTTTTTCGTTATGGATATTGTTAATGCATAATCACTTGAAGTGTTGGTTTTCTAAGAGCATATATACACGTATCGGAAAATACAGATTTCCTGAAGCAAGTACAGGTCACAAAGTAATTACAACTCAACACCAGTAACATCGAAAATCAACTCTTTAATATCAAATGGAACAGCAATGATAGCAGCTACATCTGGGGAGCTATCAAGTGGTATAATGATCTAATCAAAATTATTTTTTTTAAAACTCTAGCAGGTACTGAGGAAGACTTAAGATGTTAAGACTAGACATACTGGGAGGCCACTCTGGTTCAATTCATACACGATTTGCATCCAATAACAAAAGTAAAATACTGATGTTATTGGGAAATTTAAAAAAAAATACAAAATCCTGGAAAAAAGATAACTCAGCAGGTTAGACAAAAAACCTGGAAAGAGGAAAATAGGACCAACATTTTAGACCAAAGATCTTTTGTCATGTATTGTCAGAAATTTCCTGAAACAGTTGTATAGAGTAGGGAAGTAACATTACACATTTCCTAATTTGTTGCAGTGTGAAAATAGCTATTATTTGTGCGGGTGATCACCCAGCAGCATGAAATTCACTGTTCCAGATCTGCATTTCTATCCATGAAGCGCAGTTTGGCTGAAGCTATATTCTTGTAATTTCCTTGTCTGTGGTATTTATTGGGGCAGGTAGGGTGTAGAGCTGGGAGTATTGGGCATGTCTTGCTGTACTGATCTTCAGGAGAGATATCCAGGTTGCTTGGTATTTTTCTTCTTTTTGGTTCAAGCTGTTGTTTAGGGCTTTTCAAGTAGAATCTGTCCCATATTGCAGAAAGGTGCATCTGATTTTCATATATGTAATTAACACTGAAGATGGGATCATTTATAATGGGCCACAGGGTTTCTTGGCGATGTAAGTAAGATGAAGTGACATTGCGCTGCTGTCTATATTAATTTATCATTGAGTATTAACATTCTTATGCTATCTAATACATTTCATATTTGTTCTTCAGAATATCAATATTTCATAATTTAGATTTTATAACACTGTTATTTAAGCATACATAACTTAGTACATGCATGGAATAACGAAGACAAATAATTTGCTTTTTACATGGAATTGGGTTATATTCAGCAAGCTAAAATGCTTTTTTTTAATGTACATCACCCGTAAGGTTTTTTATTATTCATACAAATTAACCCAGTTCAAAAAGTAATTTTACAAATATGCGAAAAATAGATATTGTCCTAAAACAAACCTTTCAAAGAGAAGGAGGAAACAAAGGCAGGTTAGAATCTAGTGAGTGATCAAGGCTGCTGAACGAACATTCTGACAAACTATCACAGTACCTAAAAAGTAATTTTTATAATTTACTCCGTAAGTTGTTCCCTTCAATGATCTATAACTAAAATTGACTTTGCCAAGCCCATTCATTGCTGCACATTTAATTCTAGAGAGAGGAAGTAGCTTGACTCCAAACTTCTCTGCATTTAAGGCTTTTATTCTGGCTATCCCACCGTGTTGGTATTTTTCCATTAGCTGCTTTTGATTTATTTTAAATTTTGAAAACCTTTGAGGCTAATTCCCAGAGCGAACTTTATAGTATCTTTATTTCTATACATACAATAGATGAAAAAGGATTAATTGTGCATTTGCTGCAGTGATAACATCTGTCCTATCATCTCAAAGGATATTAAGCTTAATAAATATATTTATGAGAGCTGCTTTGTATAGTTCTAATGCAATCAGCCATGCTGTGTATGATAGCCTGGGACGATGAAAATTCATTGACTTTTCTAGCAAATTAGTCTACCACCTAATCACTGAACCCTGCTAAGGTTTTGAATTATTACTAGAACCAGCAGCTCAGTTAAAACACTTGAATGAATTATATCAATTCATAAACTTGTTCATGTCCAGATTTCATTAGCCAAACATTAACAGCATTTTATGTTTATTACCGTTCTGACATAATCTAATCCTTTGCAATCATAGCGTTCAGCTGGGCATCATCATTTAATCATAAAGAGTTACATTATATGTGATAATAGATAATAACAACCCTGGGTCAATGACTGCATATTAAAAGATCACAATCACATCCAATAAGGGTATGTATCTCATACATTCAGTTATAGAGATTCTCCTTTCTAATCACTTGAAAATTTTCCCACTGACACAATTATACTGCAAGGTGACACAATGAAGAAAAATATGTATTTCAAATGGGGAAATCCCCTGACATTAAAGTAAACAGAGAGATTAATTAATACAGAGAGGAAAAACAAGTGGCAGTAACAATGCAAATAACTGTTCAAGGGTGGCCTGACCCTTTTTAGCCAGCAAGGGATATGTGGAGATCACAAGTTCAAGTTTGATATAAAGATATTATTGAAGTATATATGCTATATATCTGGCATATGATTAAAACCATATCCTACCTACATGCAATCAAGCACACATTTTATGTGGATACCCCTGTGGTTGAGCGTAAAGAATAATAAAATAAATTAAACAATAGTTTAACATTTTCTTCAGACGTACATGGTTAAATATGCTAAATTTTGTTAAATATTTTATTTTCAGTGAGTATGAAGAAGGATGTCTCTCTGATTGTATGTATTCCTAATCATCAGGATATTTTCAGTCTAAAATCTTTTATGAACTATGTATTTATAATTGTGGCTGATTAATTAGCAGATCCAAATTATTCAATTCAGTGTTAGATCAGATCTCAGATATCTGCTGGTGATTCTGGTGTTCCAAAATTCACACAAATAGAAATGGCATCAAATAAATGTTGATGGAATCAACATTGGTGAGCAATCACTGAAACACATTTAAAAGAAGGCACACCTCATGACCATTGATTTTATCTAAGACATATCTGATTGTAAAATCTTGTTCTTCAAACTAAAATACCTAAACTATATCTTACCTATATCCATTATATGATTTCCATTTTTTTTGGTTCAGATTTTACCATGTTGACAGCTGAAAGAACACACTCTCACACTCTGCATCACGCCTGTACCTCCTGCGGTATTCTTTCAGGTAAGGAAATATTTCATAAATCTTTTCCAGCACAATTACAATAAGTGCAACAAATTTACAATGCCAACTAGCTGACTGGAGCCTTCATGTGAAAATATTGCCAGCGTCCACAAGTTCTTCATTCATCCCACTTCATCTTGTTTAACTCACTAAAGCTGATATGTTCCAATCATATGAGAATACTGGCTGTAATTACTGCAAGTGGCCTCCAGCAATTTTTAACCTGATGACTCAGCAATTTTTCTTACTTCCAGTTTTTGACACTCACCTTTCCACATTCTTAAAAGCAATATGGCTCTTTTTTATTTGAGTACAGTTCCATGATTATTGGGAAATGTTTAGTCCATTGCAACAGTGGCATTATCCTTGTGTCAATTTTAGGAAGTTTTTCAATCAATATAGATTTTTGCAGCTAAGTGTTGGATTCACACACATGTTGCTAGTAGGGTTCAGTAGAGAGCAACCAGGAATGGCAATCTCAGACTTTTTTTCCTGTCTACCAAGGGCAATGAGGTAAATTCCTACACCTAAAGCATCCGAGTTGAAGACAGCCAACAGAACTGATAGCTATCTGGAACTTTGCTGGTCTGTAGATCAACCATTTAATGAATTAACTAGCTGAGTTACTGACAGTACTGGCAAAGTAGAGTCCTGTTAGAATTCTGAAGAATTCCCTTCATGCTCAAATGCCAATAGCAAGACTGGGCAATAGTGGTCTTAGAGTGAAAAAGAGTGAAGTCTTGAGTATTGCTGAAAAAAAGACATTTTGTTGTAGTCTATGTTTAGGAGAAAGTGAGGACAGTATATGCTGGAGATCACGATTTGGAGATGCCGATGTTGTGCTTGGGTGTACCAAGTTAAAAATCACAGAACACCAGGTTATAGTCCAACAGGTTTATTTGTAAACACTAGCTTTTGGAGCACTGCTCCTTCATCAGGTTGTTGTGGAATATAAGATCATAAGACACAGAATTTATAGCAGAAGTTTACAGTGTGATGTAACTGAAATTATATATTGAAAAAGACCTGGATTGTTTGTTAAGTCTCTCATCTTTCAGTTCTTTCATATGTAAATTGCAAAACTTTTTTAAAAGTTACATTCTCAAGTGAACTTTAACAATTGGCGTCATGTCAGCCCAGATAGTGCACTTAATTTGTGAGCTGCCCTGTGTGAGACTGTCTGTGCCACAATGGTCAGACTTATTCTAATCTAAAAAACAGATTTACAGAATCTTTCATGGATACATGCAGTTTTTGAGGAAAACAAAATGTAATTCTGCAAGTACAAATTCACTCCATAAACTTATATGTGTGTGCGTGCATGTGTGTGTGTGTACGCGAGTGTCTGTGAGAGTGCGTGTATGTGTGTGAGTGTCAGTGTAAAGAGGTATAAGTCTGTGAGAGAGTGCGTGTGTGAGTGTGGGAGTGTATGTGTGAGCGTATGAGAGAGGGTCTGCGTGAGTGTATAGGTCTGTAAGAGAGTCTGTGTGTGTGTGTGTGTGTGTGTGTGGTCTTCCTGAGGACGGGCCATCTTCTTTCCCACCTATCTACTCCACCCTCTTCTCCGACCTATCACTTTTACCCCTACCTTTATCGACCCATCCCATTCCCAGCTACCTTCCCCCCCAGTCACACCCTCTCCCATTTATCTCTCAGCCCCGCCGACTCACAAGCCTCATTCCTGATGAAGGGTTTATGGCCAAAACATTGATTCTCCTGCTCTTTAGATGCAGCCTGACCTGCTATGCTGTTCCGCACCACATTATCGACTGTAGTCTATTTTTGTCTTGCATTATCAGGACAACTTACAAGAAATACCAATGCAAAGGAAAACAATATTTGGACTCAATGAGAATGAAGATTGATAGGCAAGTGGACTTTGATTGGCAGAGATCTTTACATGAATAATACACATGTTATTGATAAGTGGCAGTTAACTGCGAAGTTTGCTTAAATTTTAATCCAGTCAGGTCAACGCTGTGTGGTTAAAACGTTGCCCTGAGAAATGAATTAGAGTTTAGCTTTTAACCTACTCTGTTGAAGTGAAACAAGCATAGTGTATGTATATATTCTTTCTGTCTGCAAAATAAAGATAAAGCACACATCAAGTGTGTCCATGACAGATATTTGAGTGCCATATCTAATCTATTGTGTGCACCTGAAGACATTATTTCTGACAATAGGCTGCAATATATGGGCAGACCTTTTAGGGATATTTAAGCCAAATGAGGTTTGAAACATGTAATATCCTCACACATAACCAAGGTCGAATGCTCTTGCTGAGTGTTGCAATGTTACACCTCAGAGCTGCACAGCTGGATATAAGATTACATTCACCAGTAGAGATCATGTTTGAAAGACAACTGAGACAATTTTACCAAGTCACCATCTATCCAACTTCTCAGACATAGTGTGCACTTCACAATGCAATAAGTGAGGATGAAGATGGCAGATAGGTGTAGAACTACCTCAATTACACATTGAATAAAAGGTCAGAGTCACACATCCAACAATGGAAAACTTTTTGGGTAGCCATGTTCTCAAATTATACAATGAGTCCAGATCCTATGAAGTCACAACAGCGAACAGAGCAAGTCTGAAGAGAAACAAAGCTAACTAAGGGAAGTGTGCAATGTGTTAGTTGTGCAAGCAAACATACAAAAACGCATCCAGATAACAATAACTTGATGGGGTACACCAGAATAATAATCAACACACTGACAATATGCTGCAAAACAAAACCAGCTGAGGGTGAAATGTTGCACCATAAGACAATCTTGAATGCTGTCAAATCACCAAATGGACATATTGAGTCTCAGACTTCTGTGCTCATAAATGTTATGATCCCTAATAGCTATTTTTGCTTTTACATAATGTTTATGCATTATGAGTTTTGGACTGTTGTCCTTTTAATAACTCAATATACAACTGAGCAAGTACAATTAGATTAGATTCCCTACAGTGTAGAAACAGGCCCTTTGGCCCAACAAGTCCACATCGACCTTCCAAAGAGTAACCCACCCAGACCCACTTCCCTCTGATTAATGCACCTAACACTATGGGCAATTTAGCATGACTAATTCACCTAACCTGCACATCTTTTGTGATGTGGGAGGACACTGGAGCACCTGGAGGACATAGGGAGAATGTGCAAACTCCACACAGACAGTCGCCCAAGGCTGGAATCAAACCCAGGTGCCTGGTGCTGTGAGGAAACAGTGCTAACCACTGAGCCACTGTGCCACATGATTTACCACATGATTAGAGGCTTTCTGCACTTGAGCACTCTAGGCACAGATTGTAGGTAAAAACAATGACTGCAGATGCTGGAAACCAGAGTCTAGATTAAAGTGGTGCTGGAAAAGTACAGCAGTTCAGGCAGCATCCGAGGAGCAGTAAAATCGACGTTTCGGGCAGGAATATTCCTGATGAAGGGCTTTTTCCCGAAACGTCGATTTTACTGCTCCTCGGATGCTGCCTGAACTGCTGTGCTTTTCCAGCACCACTCTAATCTAGGCACAGATTGTGTCTGGAAATTACTCTAGTGTGTGTGTATATATATATATGTATATAAGCCCCACAAGGGAATTTCAAGTAAACAGAATCCATACATCTCATTTGTGTTCCATTCAGATAAGACAAAAAATATTACGTCCTGCATGAGGGGAAGCTATAATCCTATCAAATCTGTATGTTTGCCCCAGCAGCAGAAAATGAGAATTAAATGTAGCCAGCAATCTTTGGATAGATAATCTCAGTGACATCTTATATGAGGATCAGAAACTAAATACTAATATCACCATTATCCACCTAGAAAGAACAACATGTATGAAAATTCATCACCACAGACAAATTCATAGCTGGTGGCGCTGTAGACCTGGCATACTCGGAGGTTGTAGTTTTGGGTAGGAGGTAGCAGATTTCATTGAAGATACCCTTATTGAAGTCGAGACATCTCATACATTTCCCTCACTGAAATTCAGGTTGGAGAATTATTCTCTGAATGTATTGGATATGCATAACCTCCACCTTATAAATTTTGTTTTATACCCAAGAAGTCCTTTAGTGCCTGTCACATCACTCCTCACAGACTTTAGCAAATTTAAATAACTCTAGAAGCCATACATTTTTCAAAAATTACTGAAATAACAAATGGAAGTCAGTTGGTAATTAATCCTTGTTCCCTTATACATTACAATGGTGATGGGTAGAAGGAGGTTCCTTCCTGCTGCATTTCAATGTGCAAATATAAGAGTGGGCATTAGCTGGAGTATCAATCTTCAAATTGGCACTGCTGACATCTATAATGTATTACACACTGATTGATACAATGATTTGTTTGCTCTACTCATTTTTTACTGGATGTTGCTGCATACCTCATTGCTCTTATTGGAATGGTGTATGGTTTTACTTCACTTCACAAACAGCAAATGTGATTATTGGAGCTCTAAGAGCAAACATGGCAATCAAATGATGCGTGCTAACCAGCCAGTAATATTGTATTCTTGTGAACTATGGAATATTTGGACCAGTTACTACAGACATAAATAAACCCCCATTTTAAAGTCATACACTTGTGATGTGTGATTTAAGTACATGGACAGCTCAAAGATCAGGAAGCAGGGATTCTTTATTCAACTGGTATCAGGTGTTTACAAACATCAAAGGTATCACAAAGAATGTACTTGGCCAAGGATGAAATGGGATCTTGAGCCAAGTGGCCCAGGCTGAACCCATGAAACAAAATTAAGACTCGGACAGTAAGTTCTTGCTTTGAAAGGTCCCTTGATTGCACCATCAACAACTCTTTGATTGATGATCATCAGTTGAATGATGGGTTGTTAATTGGCTAGATTTGATTTTCTATTCTTCTTGTTGACAGGACGAGACCTGGAATTTTTCCATATTGCTGCTTAGATACCAGTGTTGTACTGGAATGGGCTGGCCAGTGGCACGGGAGTTCTGAAGCATAAACCATCAGCTCTATAACCAACATGATGTCAGGACCCACAGGCTTTGTGGTACACAATGCTTTCAGCTGATTTATATATCAGCTGAGTTGAATCAGATTGGTTACTGATGTTTGTGACTGCAGATCAAAAAACCTTAAGAAAGATAATTAAGCTGAAGTCCTTACACAGTGAGGCAAACTTACCATCACTTGAACAGAGTGAATTGAACGCTTGACGCGTGTATGTTCAGGCAATTGTTTGGAATATGAGGCTACTGGCCCTTTGCTCTCCTCCTCATTCCATTCCTCCAGGCAACATCAAATCCAGTAATGTTGGACATTTTTTCTTTTAAGATCACCCCCAAAACTACTTTTTGTTTCCTCCCCACGACTGAAGCCACTGATTGGTTGCCCAGCTCACATCCGGGCCAATGACGTGGTCAACTGTGAGATTTCTGGCCCCAGACTGAAAGGCCAGCCCTTATATGTGCATGCACTGCCTGTTAATTGTTTCAATTTTAAGTGCCACTTGTGAAAGAACGCAATTACGGTGGGACTAGTTGATATTGGCAATTTGCTGATAAATATCAAGATAGCAATTTAAAATGGAAATACGCTTTCAGTAGAAATCAATTGTTGGTTATCTGTTATTCACTTATCCACAATATATATTAAGTACGCATTCTGGTATCAAGTCTAAACACCATTACTTTTGTAGAATTATATGAAAAAAAAACACAGAAACAACCCATTTAGCCCAATTGGTCTACTGCCCTCAATCTCCCCTTAAATATGCAAGTGTTATCTATTTAACCATGTGGCACATGTTCCAAATGCCTACTCTTCCTGGAAATTGACTTCTCAATTTTTGATTTTATCTATTAGTTGCTATGTTATATTTACCATTCTTTGCTACTATATATTTGAATAGAAATAGAAAAAGAAAGACATAAAACCTACAATATGGAATCATGTTATTTGGCTAAATCAGTCCATTTTCGTGTTCAACTTCCACTCAATCGAATAATTCTAATCATATTTACTTACCTACTCTTACATACCTTTAAACCCTTCAATACAAACCAATTCTTATTGCTGATATAGTTTCTGCCTCAACAACTAATGTTGAAAGTGAATTCTGCACTTTCAGCCTCATAGCATGCAAAAGGTTTCATCTGCATCTTCAGTTCTAAATCGCTTGTGCAACATCATTTATCTATTGTATCTTATTCTTCACCAGTCAACAAATGAAAACAGCAAGAACATAAAGCCTGTCTGTGATTCAATAGATCATGCCTGATCTGTGGCCTAAGTCCAAATACCTGCTGTTGTCCCCATCCTTTAATAACTTTGCTTAACAAAAGCTTATCAAACTCAGATTTAAAATTAACAACTGATCCAGTATCAACTGCCACTTGTGGAAGAAAGTTCCGAACACCTGCAGTCCTTTGTATATAACAACTCTCCTAAGCAGTCTGACCCTAATTTTTGGACTATGTCCCTAGTCCTAGAACCCCTAAACTGTGGAAACAGTTTCTCTTTCTGTACCCTGTCTTTTGTGTTGATACCTTGAAGACATTGATCAGGTGACTCTTTAACCTTCTAAACTTTAGAGAAAACAGCCTAATTTGTATAATCTCTCCACATTTTACCTGAAGTCAGGTATCATTTTTGTAAATCTCAATTGTTCTCCCTCCAAGGCAATCAAATTTTAAGAATATAAGCCATAACTATTACGTTAGCCTGGAGCAGTGTTTTATAGAAGAATAAAACAGTGCTATTTTCTAGCTCTATAGATTGGAAGGAGCAAAATAGCCTTTAGTAAAGTGATATGCTCTTCTTGTTGGATGTGGGCGTTTTGGGAGAGTGTAAGGGTGACTGTGGATTATATCTGCAATAAATGTTGTTGGTTGTGAATTTTGTCAGATCGAATGGATCGATTGGAATGACAGTTAGAGGCAATGAGGAATTTACAAGAGCTATGGGGTATGATGGATGTCAGTTATAGGAAGGGGGAAAAGCTGCAGATACAGGCAGGTATTTGGGTTAACTCTAAGAGAGGTAGGAGAGGTAGATGGGTAGTATAGAAGTCTTCTGTGGCTATCCCCATTTCAAACAAGTATGCTGTTTTGGAAATTGTAGGGGGTGATGGACTTTCAGGGCACTGGAGCATCCTGGAAGTGTCCCTGAAATAACAACAAAATTTGAATTATCAAGTCATTATGATATTGCTTTTGTCTGGGTGATGAATCAAAAGCCCAATTTTCTATCGACACATTAAACTTTTAATTCCAGTAGTTACTGTTTAAAATAGGAGCTACTACAGCTAAACAAATGACTATGGATGTATATTCAGTGACCGTCATAAGAGAGTGAGACAGACAGAGACCCTAGAATGTCACACCTGACGAAGTGTCAAGGAAACTTGAAATTGTTGAAGTGCATGTGATGGAATGATTGCATTAAAAGGTGTTGCAGACTCAATAAGATGCCGCTATTTCTTATATTTTTATATTCTTAAAGTACTTTTCATGTACATTTTCCTAACAATCCTCTACTACCATTCAATAACTAAGGAGCTAAAAAATCAAGACGAATGATAAACATTTGCACATTCTTCCATTTTACTATCATCTCAAAAAAGGTTAAAGTACACAGGCATTCAAATGATAAATTTGAATATTGAGGTCACATAGTGACCTTACAATGGTGTCTGTTGCCATGTTTATTTCTAGCTCAGAAGTGTAACTAGCCACAAAAACAGAAGTTTCTGGAAAAGCTCAGCAGATCTGGCAGCATTTGTGAAGAGAAATTGAAGTTAACATTTCGGGTCTGGTGACCCTTCTTCAGGGCTCATAACATGAGTTTTTATTTCTGATATACAGCATCCACAGCTGTTTTTGGTTTTTATGTAATTAGCCACATATTGATTCCAAATTAACACTATCAATAGCAAGTTGCTTGTTTATTGGGCAACAGTGGTAAATCTGTACTTCAATATCCTTGCTAGCCTGTGGAACACTGCACATACTACCATTAAAGAATTTTCCAACCTAACTCAGGTTTTATTTAGGTTTTATAGAGGATCATCATTAACTCTTCACTTTAATATTTTATACATCTGAAGAGAACACCAAGAATACTATTGGCATTTTTTGAAGTGTTATTAACTTGTGGGGCTGCCTTGAATACTCTATGAGGTTGTAATACCAAGTTACTCTGATCTTCAATAGCATAAAGCCTGCATTTTTACTGCATGTCTGTATGTTTACTCCAGTCACTTTATCAAAATGCATCACGTCTTATTTATTGACATTGAATTCCAATGGATAGTTTTTAAACCTAACTCTTCTTATGAATATTCCTTTGCAGTTTCATCTCATAGACAATTAATTATATTTCATTTTGTAGTATCATCTACAAATTTACACACTACTGCCTCGAGGCCTATATTCAAATTGTTGATACTTAGTGAACAAATTGGTTCAAGAACTGAAATCAAGTAAGTGCTGAAGAAGACCACTTCTAACCACTCAGAAAAAACTGTCTCACCTTTTAAAACCAAGATTAATTTACATTCACACATATCCAATGATAACAGGGTATGTGTAGGGGAATTAAAATATTGTCAGTGGTACTTATCTTGTTCACACTATGATCATGCCCAAAAGAAACAGGTGTGTTTTTGGGCAGAGACAGACATTCTCTCACCAGACAGGTAAAGGCCCGATGGAGATATCAAAGTCAGTTTGGTATACTGAGATTTGCATAAAACATGATGATGTGATTCTCAGGTCAGTAAGAGAGATTTAACCAGTCTAGAATGTACAAGTGAAGAGACAGATCTTAGATACTGCACTGGAGATCATAATTTGAAATCCTACTATTAACGGGTGTAAGTAAAAGAAGTGTGACAGTATATAAGGGGTTGAAGAGTCTTACTACAGTAATAAGCAGCAAGCATCATTAGGGACTATGTATGTGCAAACATCCACAACCTGAAACACTCCGAAATCCCGTTGTGCAGGCTGTAGTGTTGATTTAAAGCACAAGATAAAGTAAAGGAATAATCTTCCAGGGTCAGGATCTGAAGTTAAAATAGAATCCAAGTGATGCCAATGGAAAGGGAAGGCAAGAGAGAATCTCAATTGGTTTAAATGAAAAACATATTGGTACAGACGAAGGCACTGTATGCAAAGAAAATAAGTCAGTTGACTTCAGTTACTGGTCTAGCATGGGAGGACTCTAAAGGGTGGAGAAAAGACCTCAGAAGAATTTAAATCCTAGTCAGAAACTGACAACATTCTCAAAAGGAAAAGTACATAAGCAGAACACTTTGACAGCAAGATTCTATCAGTGATTTCTACGTTTGGGGGAATCAATAGAAGCCTTTTTTAAAATGGATTTATATCATCTAGCATGATGTTGCAGGCATGGAGCTTTAAGAGATGAATTAATTAAAAACCATGTTGAAGCTAGTGTGAAGGCTAAGATGTAATCAGACTGTCTTCAGTTTAAGGAAGATTTAAAGCTGAACTCGGCAATCCAATTTGCCACTGGGCAGAAATCAGGTCCCAAAAATGGTCAGTCCTGTAAGGAGCTATTGAAGATTCTTCTGGTATAGTTAGATGGTAGATTCCAAAATGGCTTATCACTATTCTGAAAGTCCATCAAAATGCCAAAAGAAGGGAAATCACGATACTCCACCCATATTAAGATGCATTGCATGCAGCTTTAAACAGAATCACAAGTGGGAAAAATGCCCAACAGGGAGACGTGAGTGCTAAAAGTGCACCCATTTGAGACGCTTTAAAAATATTGTAAGTCAATAGTAGCATCATCATCTTAAAAAACAGAAAAGGCTCTGTAAAAGGAGATTTTTCTGAAAAATGGAGGTCATGGAACACAGAAAGCATTCATGAACCTAAAAATACAGATCAAAAGAAGACAGCATTTCTAGAGGAGATGCGATTCAGACTTTGACTTGTTGGGGGAAGTGGTGAAATGGTGATAATGGGAATAATGATGTTAATAATGTCATTACCTACATAATGACTATGTCGGCAAGTGAAAGTAAACTATTGGAATAACATAGACCAAGCGGAGAGAAACTTGGGGGAAGATGCAATACATTCAGATGTACGTAAAACATGATGATACAACTGATTACATGTTCTGATATCAGTAACAAGAAGACACAACTCTAGAAGGTGCATGTGAGCAGAGAGATTTTAGACACTACACTAAAGAGCTGTATTTGATAATCTACACAGTCAGAAATCACATGACACCTGGTTATAGTGCAACAGATTTATTTGAAATCAAAATTTTCGGAGTGTAGCCCCTTTGTCAGGAACAATGCTCCAACAGCTTGTGATTTCAAATTAGCCTGTTAGACTATAACCTAGTATCTTGTAACTTCTGACTTTGTCTAGGCCGGTCCAACACTGGTACCTCCATAATCATAATAATCTACTGTGTACAGATATACATAGAGTATTACAGTACACCAGCCATTGAAGAGGCTTCCTAGAGATAAAGAGCAAGCAGCCTCAAGGGTGGTGTATTGGAAGGATACAGCTGGAGCAGTATTAGATTAAAACATAAGGTGAAGCAGTAAAGGTTTAATAACTTTTTTTAACTCCCCAACTAAATATCTTTACTGACATTGATTAGGAATGCCCTGATCCACTTAATTGACTGCCAGTGATCATTCCTGCTGGGGATACGATATGAGTCTTTTGCTGTTCTCATCCCACTGCTGTCCATAGGCAGCTTGTTATTTTTGTCATGTTTGGGTGACAACCATGCCTGAGAGTCAAAAAAACCCATCCTACATTTCCATCTGCAAGTTCATTTCATTGAATTAGTTCTAATCCACTTCTTGATGTTATGAATTACTGAAGCTGTCTACTAGTTCTTTTGCAGTGATAATGTTGATATCTGGATGTGAATGTCTCCACTTTCTTCTCTCTCGTTTCTTTCAATATTTTTGGATGCATTTCATCCACTCGGGCTATTGCATTATTATAGTGATTTGTGTTACTTTTTGAGAAGGAATTTGGCTGTGAATTGATTAATAATGTGATTGTATTATTAACCTAGTAAGTTGAAGGATTTCCTTTACATAACCAGGTAATTAATATTTCCATTAAATATTGCATTTTTAAATGGATGATTAGTTAAGAATAGCTTGCCATGCAGCAACAGTTATGTGAGATTAGATTTTACCTCCATTACTGTACCTGATTTCAATACTGCATGTAATTATTGCATTGCTTTGATTGAGGACATTCTTTCTTCACTATTTAAAAAATGTCTTAAAGTCATTCTGCGCTGCAAAAGAATGAAAATGAATCAGTGATAGTTCCCAGTTCTGAATATTTTTTCAGTGATTCCTGTGCCAAGTATCTGCTTGTAATGAATGTTTGGTTTGTGCTCCCTGTGATGCTCTCTATGGTAAATAGCTGCTGGCGATCAAAATCGAGGCTTGTATTCTCAGAAAGATTAGCTAGGCGAGATACTTCCCTATGACCTATGAAAATGCACCTCCACCTGAGTCAGCATCTCCATGTGTATAGGTGGGAAGGAGAACAAATACCAAACAGAATTAAGTACTCTCAATTACGGTGATATTAAGCATTTGCTATTTTCGACTTCTAATGTTCTACCACCTTCTCCCGAAATGCAGGTTGTTCTGGGAATGTGGTTCCATGCATGCTGTCTCCTCAACCATGTCACAAAAGTGACTATAAATAAGTCAAGACCATAAATGTCAGCTAAACTTGAACTCACCTGATATCGACACCATATGCTTTCCAGCAATAACTGTGGTTCTTTTCTCCCTCTCAAACCCAGAGCAGAGGCCAACCATAGGGCCTTGACTGATGCCTCAGCTCAGCAAAGGTCACTAATTCACCCTTCAATATTCCAATTCCCCATGATTTGATGTGTTTACTAACTCACTCATCAAGGGAGTGCATTTGCGATTTTTAAAAAGAAGGGCCAGTTAAGATATATTGACACTTAAAGCTAAAAGAGTTCACCTCATTAATTGTTACAAGCAGCTGTAATTATTCATGAGGCCTAGGTCAGAAATGTAAAACAAATGAGTTAAACTGATCTGTCTAGAAACACATTTTTCCATCAATCCCTTGACTTTGATTCTTTCACAAACTCAATCATATTCTGCTACATTTCAGCCTCCTTTCACCAAATGATGTCAGTGACTCACCTTCTCACACAGAACTTTGACAGATAACAGTGCCAGCTGAGGAATACTTGGCACCAAGGTGGATAAATTACTGATTACCAAAGGGTAACACAGTGAGAATGGCACTTGCTGAAGCTGCTTCTTGTGTATCTTTACACCTTCATTCGTTTTTTCTTATAAGTAACACAAATTAAATAAGATGTAAATTGGGCTAGCTTGATCACAAATAATATCTCTGTCATGTGCTGTGAATTATGGTGGCAGTACCATGGAGAGAAACAGCACAGTACAGATATTGTTCCACGATCAGATTCACGCCATTGGTTTGTTACTGTACAAAGATTCTGGATAAGATCACCTAATTGCTATTGGCAACTTGTACGCTTCAGCTGTGCTTTAAAACTCTCTAAAAAAATCTGGTTTAGAAACAAAGCAAATAGTTATTATAACAAAAACTGAAATTCCTGGCGAAATTCAGCAAGTCTGGCAGCATCTGTGAGAAGAAAGCAGAGATAACGTTTTGAATTCGGTGACTTTTCATCAGAAAATTTCAAGTTCACCAGAGTCTGTTTTGTTCCTACAGATGCTTCCAAAACTGCTGAGTTTTGCCACCAATTTCTGTTTTTGTTTCAGATCTCCAGTATGTGAAGTTCTTTGTTCTATTTCAGATATTTATAATTTTTTGATAAGCCAAAATGCTGTAAAAAAAATTTGTTATACAGGAAGGATATAAAAAAATGACCAAGCTGGGTCTGCTTGATACAGTTAGCTGAGAACTCTCAATGGTCTTTTCACACTCCTCCCTTTTTATATCTTCATGAAACTGTTGCTCGGAATTATTATTGTGTGGAAATAAACAGTTTCATATAAGGAATCGAAAACTCATCTAAAGCCTAATGCCGATAGTTTTTCAGCAGCACACGAAGGTAACAATTGCAATGATTAATTATTCCGCAAATATTTCAAAATGATATATTTCTGTAAAAAAGAAGTAATTAAAACATTGTGATTAACAAGAAAAACATATTGGTATCCTTGGTGGCAAATTTGCCGCTGACAGTCCTGACAAAAATCACACTCAGTGTATCACATCTCATGTTTATTTACAGCTTGAAAATACTTCCTGTACTGCAAGTGTTCCCATTATGAAGAAGCAGCCTGAGATATATATGGTTGCAATCAATTAGTTAAAGGAAGATTTGATTTTTGTACTTGCAATAAAATCAACGTTTTTTAAATGTCAAGAATAAAATTGGTGAAGTGGATATAAAAAACCAGTTGTGTTGAAGCAGGAGAGAATGAGGCAAGTAGTTATGAAGCTAAGGAAGCTATGAAAGTAATTTAAGGAATATCTACTTTACTTACACATTGAGTTTTTAAACTTGTGGAATAGATTGCCATCTAGTGCACTGAATGTGAACACAATGTCAACAATTTATGTATGTATAATGCTCTTTGCATAGAACAATGAATGTAAGAGTACTTTTACAAAATTGGATTTGGATTTACATGGAAATTAATGCAAGAAGAGAGCTTAAGGAAGAACAAAGAGAGAACAAAGGAAATTTACAGCCCAGGAACAGGCCCTTCAGCCCTCCAAGCCTGAGCTGATCCAAATGTACTGTCTAAGCATTTGTATCGCTCTGCTCCCCACCTACTCATGCATCTGTCCAGATGCATCTTAAATGAATCTACCGTGCCTGCCTCTACCACCTCTGCTGGCAATGCATTCCAAACACTCACCACCCTCTGTGTGAAGTACTTGCCGCATGTATCCCCCTTAAACTTTCCACCTCTCACCTTGAAAGCATGACCTCTCGTTATTGAATCCTTCACCTTGGGAAAAAACTTGTCTCTATCCACCCTGTCTATACCCTTCATGATTTTGTAAACCTCAATCAGGTCCCCCCTCAATCTCCTTTTTTCTAGTGAAAACAGACCTAACCTACTCAACCTCCAGTGCAAATCAGCCTGCTTAATTGGCAAGTAATCCATTCCCTTCAACATTTACTTGCTCTACCAAAAACACACTGTGGCAGCAGAATGTATCCTGTATAAGGTGCACTGCAGTAACCTGACAAAAGCATGCCGAAGAAAAGTGTCTTAAGAGGCTTTTGAAAGCAAAGTTGAAGGTAGCAAAATGTATCAGTTGGAACAAAGTTCCAGAGGACATTGCATTAAAAAAGAAGCGCTAAATAATAGAGGTAAATAGGGATAAGCTGTCTGCAATGAATGGAGGCATGTGAAAAATGGATAATATGTTTGGAGCAATTGAAAGAATAAGGTGAAACAAGGCCATAGCAAACCAAAATTGATGATCGGGGACAATGGACTATCAAGGCCTTTTGTGTACAGACCTTCATGTGGTAGAACACATGAGGCACAATATTCTGATGAGTGTAACTGGTAAAGAATAGGAGGTCAAAAATGGAGCCCTGTAAGTAGATCATAAGGACACAGCCATTTGAGGTAATCAATTCTCACCAAAGTGACAAGTGAGAAGAAACGAGGAAAGAAGTGTGCATTCTTTAAGTGGACTGTAGAGGAGAACTGCTCAAATAGGGGGATTTGGTTGACAGTTTCATTTTAACAAGGAATATTAGGTGGATAAGAATAAATAATATTTGCATTTATGAAGCACTATTTTTCATTTCTTTTTAGGTTGTGGGAATTGCTAACTAACACACATATCTAATTGCCCTAAGAAAGGGAGTGGTGAGCTACCTTCATAAACCACTGTAAACACAATGTTGTTTGGAAGGGTGTTTCAGAATTTTGACTCAATGACAGTGAAGGGATGGTGATATTTTTTTCCAATCAGTTGCTGTGTAGCTTGGAAAGGAACTTGCATTTGGTGGCACTTCCATGCATCTGCAGTCCCTGGTATGGGTGACAGGTTTGGGACGTACTTTCAAAGGAACCTTGGTGAGTTACTGCAGTGCACCTTATACATGATGCATTCTGCTGCCACAGTGTGTTTTTGGTAGAGCAAGTAAATGTTGAAGGGAATGGATTAGTTGCCAATTAAGCAGGCTGATTTGCACTGGATAATTTATAGAGTTTCTTAAGTTTATTGCAGCAGCACTCATTTAGGAAAGTGGGCAGTTATGCCTTGTAGATGGTGGACAGACTTTTATAAGTTAGGAGGTGAGTTATTTGTCACACAATTTCTAGCTGCTGACCTGATCTTATCGCCACAGTATTTATGTGGCTGGACCAGTTCAGTCCCTGGTCAGTGATAGCTCCCAGAATGTTGAAAACTGTGGTTCAAGATGGTAATGTCACTGAATGTCAATCAGTTACAGTTAAATTCAAGTCACTGTTACTGTTTTACAAACATCACAGTTAATTTGAGCACAGAAAAAAATCCACAAACAGCAGATAAATGAATACATTTGTTCCTTGAGAAATATCATCCCTGCCTGAGTAAAAAGTGAGTCCAGTAGCACTGCGGTTAGCACTGCTGCCTCACATTGTCAGGGATCCAGGTTTGATTCCAGGACTTAAGCGCAGCAGGCCAGGCAGCATTAAAGGAGAAGGAGAATCCATGTTTCGTGGTTCAAGAAGGTAGCTCACTACTACCTTTTTAAGAGCAAACCTCGGAGAGATTCCGGGTCTGGTTTGGGTGACTGTGTGAAGTTTGCATGTGCTCCCTGTGTCTGTGTGGATTTCCGTCCTGTTCTCTAGTTTCCTCCCACAGTCCAAAGATGTGCAAGTTAGGTGAATTGGCCATGCTAAATTACCCTGCAGTGTGCAGGTGGTTGGATTAGCTATGGTTAATGCAGGGATAGTTACGGAGGTCTGAGCAAGATGTTCTTTGGAGGGCCGGTGCACACTCAATGGGCTAAATGGCTTCTATCTGCAATGTAAGGATTCTAAATAAGGTATTGTCTTTTATGTATAAACATGCATATTATGTGCATGAGAGGCCCTTCACCCCTTGAGTCTGCTCAAGCAGGTAAAATAAAATCATGGCAGTTGAGGGACAACCTTTTCACACAGAGGGTGGTCCGTATATGGAACCAGCTGCCAGAGGTAAGTAGAGTTGCAACATTTGAAAAACATTTGGACAGATACAACGTGATCTATATGGACTTCAGTAAGGCGATTCGACACAATTCCTCATGGGAGACTGGTTAGCAAGGTTAGATCTCATGGAATACAGGGATAACCAGCTATTTGGAGGCAGAACTGGCTCGAAGGTAGAAGACACAGGGGAGTGGTGGAGGGTTGCTTTTCAGACTGGAGGCCTATATCCAGTGATGTGCCACAAGGATCGGTGTTGGGTCCACTGCTTTTCAACATGTATACATATCGTTTGGATGTGAACATAGGAGGTATAGTTAGTAAGTTTGCAAATGACACCAAAATTGGAAGTGTATTGGGCAGCAAAGAAGGTTACCTCCTGATTACAACATGATCATGATCAGATAGGCCAATGGGCAGAGGTGTGGTAAATGGCATTTAATTCAGATGAATGCGAGGTGCTGCATTTTAGGAAAGCAAATCAGAGCAGGACTTATTCACTTAATGGTAAGGTCCTGGTGAGTTTTGCTGAACAAAGAGACCTTGGAGTGCAGGTTCATATTTCCTTGAAATCGGAGTTGCAGGTAGATAGGATAGTGAAGAAAGTGTTTGGTAATCTTTCCTTTATTGGTCAGAGTATTGATTATAGGAATTGGGAGGTCATGTTGCAGCTGTACAGGACATTGGTTAGGACACTTTTGGAATATTGCATGCAATTCTGGTCTCCTTCCTATCAGAGGGATGTTGTGAAACTTGAAAGGGTTCAGAAAAGCTTTACAAGGATGTTGCCAGGGTTGGAGGATTTGAGCTATAGGGAGAGGCTGAATAGGCTGGGCTGTTTTCCCTGGAGCGATGGAGGCAGACGGGTGACCTTATAGAGGTTTATAAAATAATGAAGAGCATGGATAGGATAAATAGGCAAAGTCTTGTCCCTGGGGTGGGGGAGTTCAGAACTAGAGGGCATAGGTTTAGGGTGAGAAGGGAAAGGTATAAAAGGGACCTAAGGGGCAACATTTTCACATAGAGGGTGGTGCGTGTATGGAATGAGCTAACAGAGGAAGTGGTGGAGGCTGGTACAATTACAGTAGTTAAAAGTTATCTAGGTGGGTATATGAATAGGAAGGGGTTAGAGGGAAATGGGCCAAGTGCTAGCAAATTGGACTAGATTGGGTTGGGATATCTGGTTGGCATGGACAAGTTGGATTGAAGGGTTTGTTTCCATGCTGTACATCTGTATGATTCTATGACTCTAGCTAATTGTGGCCCCAAATTCACATTCCAACCTAGCCCTGATAACCTTTGACTCATATGTTCATGAAGAATCTATTTACCTCTATCTTAAAAGTGTTGAATGACCACATGCCTCATACAATCACTGGGAAAGAGAATTTCAAGGATTAATGACCTTGAGAGAAAATAATTTCTCCTCATCCCAATCTTAAACATGAGGCCCAATAATATTTAAGCAGTGTCCCCTAGTCCTTGTCTCTCCCAGAAGAGGAAACATCTTCACAGCATCTATCCTACCAGGCCTACTCAGGATTTTATATGTTTCAACAAGATCACCTCTCATTTTTCTCACCTACAATGCATAGGCTCAGCTTGTATTTTTTGTCATAAATGAACCCAGACATCCAGGTACCAATTGCTGATATCCTTCCTAAATAAAGAGGCCCAAAACTCTACACAGTACCCCAGATGTGGTCTAAACAACTTCTTCTGAAGCTCGAGGAAAATTTCCCTACTTTTATATTTCATTTCTCTTGTAATAAATGACAACATTTCACTTGCCTTCCGAACCACTGCTCACTAACTTTTTGTGATTCCAGATCCAGATCCCTTTGTACCTCAGAGTTTTGCAATCTATCTACATTTACATAATATACTGCTTTTCCATTACAAGCATACATATTCTGACATTATACTTCAAAGTTTTGTGCACTTTGTTTACTTAGAAGACTTCTCCTGTTCCCTTCATAACTTACTCTCCTATCTATCATCAGTAAATTAAGCGACCATTTGGCCCCTTCATTGAAGTCATTAATCTACATTATAAAAGATCGAAACCTCCATACTGATCACTGTGGTAAACTATTCCTAATAACCTGTCAGCTAAAAGTGATCTATTTATATGCACGCTGTGCTACCTTTTAGCCTTTACCAATGCTAATATAATCTCTTTAAGCCATGAGCTCTTATTTAGCAAAGAAACTTTGGATAGGGTACCTTGGCAAATGCCTTTTCGAATTCTCTGTGCAGTCCATCTATTACTTTCACGTTGTCTATGTTGCTTGTTCCTCCCTCAAATAACAATAAATTAGCGAAACACGATTCTCTTTTCATCAAAGCATGTTGACTCTATTTAATTGCATTAAGCTTTTTTAACTGCTTTATAAAACCTCCCTAATAATAGATTCCATCATTATTCCAACGAAAGATGTTGGTCTATAATGTTCTGCTTTCTACTTCACTGCTATCTTGAATTAAGGAGTTACTTTCCTTCTTTTGCAATTTGATGGCACTTTACCAGAATCTATGAAATTTTGGAAAATTTAAACCAGCCAGTATCTCAGCAGCTATTTCTGTTAACAGCTTAGAATGAAGTCTATCTAGATTAGAGGACTTGTCAGGCTTTAGATCTCAATTTTCTCAGCATTTCTTTTCATTGGTGATTACAGTTGTTTCAAGTTCCTTGTTCCCTTTTACATTCTGATTCACAATTTCTCTGGGATGTTACCGGTATCATCTACAGTGAAGAGTGATGCAAAATATCAGTTCAATTAATCAGTTTTTTTCTATTTTGCATTCATAGTTCCCAGAATGAATCTCCAGAAGAGCTACGCTTACTTTATTTTCTATTTCCCTTTCTAAATTCCTGTTGAAACCTTTAGGTTTTTTTATGGTTAAAATCTTTTGTTTTCATTGGAATGCACATTTTCTGAGTATTCTGAAATATCTCCTTAACTGCCTGCTGCCGTATTTCTCCTGATCTACCCCTTAATCGATCATCCCAGTTCACTTTTCATAGCCCTGTCTTCCTTTCCTCATAACTTCTCTTCCTTAAATGTAAAATATTTATATTTGATCCCCTTTTCTCTCACTCAAACTGAAACCATAGTGAGATATGTGCTACATAGGAGGGCGTTTACTGTAAGGCCATTAATTACTCCTACATCAGGAATTCCTGATGAAGGGCTTATGCCCGAAGCGTTGACTCTCCAGTTCCTCAGATGCTGCCTGAGCTGCTGTGCTTTCCCACTGCCACACTTTTCAACTCAGAACTCTCCAGCATCTGCAGTCCTCACTTTCTCCCATTAGTTACTCCTGTCATATTGCCAGATCTGGTCTATCCTTATGTCTGATTGGCTGTAGGACATGCAGCTGTGAGGCACTGTCATGAAAACCTTATGTGAATTTATCTCCCAGGCTATCCTCAATAATCTGATACACTCAAACTCTATATAGATTAAAATCATATGTACTTATTTCAATACATTTATCACAAGTTGCCATTATTTTACCCTGTATACCCCACCTTAGTTTAATTGCTGTAAGAAAGTCTATAAATTACTCTCGCAATTGATTGCTCTCCTTTATTCTTTCCCACTTCTAACTGAACTGATCCCACATCCTGATCCCCTAAACTAAGATCACCTCTCTCGCTATTGTACTAGTTCTGTCCTGAATTACCAGAACCATCCCTCCACTTTACTAAACTTCCTGTACTTCTGAAATGTTATATATCCTTGAATTCATGCTATAGTCTGTGTCATCTTGTAACAAGTCTCTGTAATTTTATGAGATCATGTGTATTAACTCTATTTATGCTGTCATTTCAACTGTTTTGTTATGAATATTATGTGCATTCAAAAATGGGTTATTTAATTCAGTCTTCTTATTATTTTGATGATCTCTACTGTTGCACACTTAGGTTTGTAGTCTCTGTGCCTTCCGATCACATTCCGACCACAGTGACGATAACCAACATTCTATCCTAGTCTTCCCACATAGATGTGACAATCAGGAAGGCACAACAATGCCTTCTCTTCCTCAGGAGGCTGAGGAAATTTGGCATGTCCAAAAAGACCCTCATCAACTTTTACAGATGCACTATAGAAAGCATTCTATCTGAGTGTATATGCTTTGGTATGGCAACTGCTCTGCTCAGGACCAGAAGAAACTACTGACAGTTATGAACACTGCCCCGACCATCATGCAAACCAATCTCACATCCATAGACTCCACCTACACTTCTTGTTATCCCAGAAAGGCATCCAACATCGTCAAAGACCTCTCCCACCCTAGTAATACTCTCTTCCAACCTCTTCTGTCAGGCAGAAGACACAAGATGCTTAAACATATGTACTGACATTAGTTCAAGATCAGCTTTTTCCTTGCTGTTATTAGACTGCTTTCTAATTTCTAACCTAATGTTGATCTGGCTTTTGCGCATCTCCTGTGCAGCTGTAACTCTATATGCTTAGGTCTGTCTAAACATTATATGATCTGTATGCTCTTGCATGTTATGGTCTGCCTATATTGCACACAAAACAATACTTTCACTGTCCTTAGGTACAGGTGACAATAATAAATCAAATCAAAATCATTTCCACTATTGCTACCATGCCCCCTTGCCATATCTTCTAGATTTAATTGATACAACCTTCCCCAAATTGATCCCTCACCAAAATAACAAGAAACATTTTGGAGAGGATGAAATCCACATTCAACCATTGCCTTGTTATAACAGACTACTTCCATCAGCCTTTCTCCCTGAGGTAGTGCAAAAAGGAAAATATCTGCACAGATAAGTGGAGGTAAACAGCTTCCTTCAGCTTTTCTGTGATCCTATAAAGCACTTATGCACTCAATGGATTTGACTTTAGAACAAAGATAGTGGATTTTTTGGCTAAAAGACAGGGTCAACCTATGACTATAAGTAATTTCTCAGTCATAGACTGGGAGCGAAGTTTTACAGGAGATCAATGATTATTCAGATATATACAGTAGATGTCAGCCAAGCCAAGAAAGAGCTCCCTGATTTTTCACTGATGGTGCAGCACACATGTGATATTCTATCTAAAATATTGCACCTTAAACAATGCAACAGGTCTTTGATGTTGCACTGAAGAATCAGCCAAGATTACGCACACAGATCTTACAGCTGAAAATACAACCAGGAAAAGAGATGGCTGAGATGAAATCTGACAGTTGTATTCAAAATTAAGAGGGATCTGGGCAGATAGGAGGAAACCTTTCATAGTCAATGAAAAGAATGAAAATGAGTGAATATAGGTTTAAGGCAGTTGGCTAAAGAAGCAAAAGTAATATGAGTAAAAAATGTTTTCAGGTAGTGAGCAGCTAAGATATAGAATGCCATGCCCAACATTGTAGCCCAGGCAATCAAGGTATTCAAAAGGGAATTAAACTGTTACCTGGAAAGCAATAATATGAAGGATTACAGTGTGACTTTGGAAAATGGTACTGAATTAATACCTCATTCAGATAGCTGGTGCAGACATGATGGGCCAAATGGCCATCTTCTTTGCCAATAATTCTATGATTCTGAAATCCATGGCCGGCCTTAAAACCTCAATATTCTAATTCAGAGGTGGGAATGTTACCAGATCAGCCAAGCTGAGACCTAAAATCAGAGAGCCAATCATATACACTCTGGTTAAAGACTTTACTGTATAGACTCATGGAGCTCTGGGAAGGGAAAATATCCTGATGCAAACAGGGTGATTAGATTGTAATTGTATATCAACAATATTTTTCAGGGCTTTAAAAAGAAAGCAAAAGATTGTGATATGGTATTAGTTACATAAGTTGACAGTAGAGTTCCTGAATGAACAATCAGAGTTCAAAAATATATGTTAACTGACCGAAAATAGCTGATGATAGCAACAAGCATGGTACAGAGAAAGAAACAGTTGCACTTTAGAACAGTTGAGTAAAAAACAAGATTAGTAGATCAGGTAATGCTTTGTGGGCATTTGATGAACTTTAAATGCAATTGATGAATATGGAATTGCAAACCAGTCAGTTACCATTAAACCCATTTTTTCTGGAGGCCTCAGTTTCACTAACGTCTTTTAGGGTGGCACAGTGACTCAGTGGTTAGCCTCACAAGGCCACCGCTAGGGACTCAGGTTTGATCCAGCCTCAGGCGACTGTCTGTGTGGAGTTTGCACATTCTCCCAGTGTCTGCATGGGTTTCCTCCAGGTACTCTGGTTTCCTTCCACAGTTCCAAAGATGTGCAGGTTAGGTGAATTGGCTAGGTTAAATTGCACATAGAGTTCAGGCATGTGTAGGTTAGGTGCATTAGCCAGAAGAAATATAGTGTAAGAGAAAAGATCTGAGTGGTATACTCTTTGGAGAGTCAGTGTGGACTTGTTGGGTCAAATGGCCTGTTTCCACACTGTAGTGATTCTTTGAAAAGCTGCCTCCTTTACTTGTGCTGGCATAGATGTTACTCCAGATCTCACAGTAATCTGATTGAATCTTAACCGCTGAAAAGCCTAGCAATTATGTTGTAGTGGCAGCTGGAGATGGGCATCAAAAACTGGCTTTGCCAACTGCACCCACATCTTGTGAAAGAACAAAAAAATCCTCCAAGAGGAACTTCTCCCATTCTAGTTTGAATTTGTAATGAACATTTAGACCTGGGAGAATAATTTGTCCAGACTCCTACAAAGCTGCATTCCCACAAAATCTTTGTTGAAATTGAAATTTGGGTAGAATTACTATTAGTGTCACCTTCATTGCAAAAATTCAATTGATAAGGTTAAATCCTCAAAATTGGAGGCAAGAGAAAACAATTAGAAATTTTGTCAAAGTTTGATGAATAGAGCCTTTAGTTATAATGTGGATAATCATTCTTCTGAATGTTTCTGGCAGTCATTCATCTAATCCTCTGGATTCAAGAAGCTTGTATTGTGTAAATTACCTGAAATTTACAGGCTATTTTATTGCAGCAACTGCAAAAACTAGGAATCATCGCTAAGGTTAATATAGAGAAATTATATCCTCCCTCTTAAAATTAATAGAATTGTCTACTAATTTTGTGGAGTTTTTCACCATTCCTCCCTCTTGAAATCTCTGACACCTCTTGATTTTCAATCAATCCCAACAGTCTTGACTGACATTCTGCTTCATTAGCATGACAGACTGATGAGTCTCCCAATCAGAAACAGGTATCTTGATGAAAAATTCCAAAGCAAGTAATTGAGATTCTGCAGCTTATTTCTTTTCTCAGTAAATTATAGGGAGCATGCCATCAAACACATTATTTTTAATAACTATCACAGCAGGGCGCAGAGACGAATTTTCAAACGAGATGGAGGGGAAGCATCACTTTAGAAAAGGCAGAGAAAGTACAATAGTTGTTACTGTTATTAAATAAATGTATTATGCTGTGGGGCTATTTCCTCAGTTTCCAACAACATGCCAGTCCTTCAACAGATAGCAGATATATATCCCTTTTATCTGAAGGATTGATATAAAGTGTACTAAACTTTGTTCTCTGCTTAATCCCACAGGCTGATAAACAGTTAAGTCAACCATTTATGATCGCATGCAAACGCTCTTCATAGGTAGGAGGTAATAAACAGAAATAGAGCTTTTTACACAGAGTGCAACCTCTGAAGACTTAATATTCAGTTCAGCTAACCTCAGAACATCTGGTTCTTGAATGATACAAAAAAAACAAGAGAGCTAATGAAAGCAATAGTTATTATCCATGAGATCAATGCACCACTGTAACACCTGCTAAAATTAAAACAAATCACATCTTGATTGCTGATTACGTACCCTTTCTTCACTAAGATATTCTGTCATTATTTGCCCTGGCACATAATGCTCAAATTGATGAAAAGCCAACGGCAGTTGAAATAAGTGGCAGAGGTTAACATAAGGTGATGTTCTTCAAGCAAATAATAATGAATTGCATTAGATTAATTTTGTATGATGAGTCCATAAATAAGTTATGTCGGAAAAATGCTGTTTTTTCTCCATTTGTATGTGCCAGTGGATGTTTTAAAGACATTCAGTTAAAAGACAAAATTAAAGGCACTTTATTTGAACATGCACAACATTCAGAATAACAGAGCTGAATTGATGGCATAAGTGGAAGTAAGTGGGCATGTTCCAATAGCTATTATATTTGTAGCACATAAGTTCCAGGCAATGACCAGTTCCAACAAGAGAGAATATAATCGTTACCTCTCGGTATTTAATGGCATTACCATTGCTGGAGCCCATATTTTTAGCATCCTGGGTGTTATGATTTTCCCATGCCTGTCGACCAAGTACAAAACACAAGTCAGCAATATGATAGGATACTTTATGACTGCCTGGATGAGTGCAGCTCAAACAATATTCAAGAAGCTCGACATTATGTAGGACAAAGCAGCTCACTTGAGTGGCATCCGTCTGCCACATTTGATATTTACACCCCCTGCCACCAATACACAGGAGCTGCCGGGTGGACAATATGCATTGCAATCTTTATTCGGCAGTATCTCCAAAACCACAAACTCTCTCTTGTAGAAGGACAAGGGTAGCAGATACATGGGAACATGAACAGGTTTTACCCCAAGTCACACACTATCCTTATTTGGAGCGATATTGCTATTTATTCACTGGGTCATGGAATTCTCATCCAAATAGCACTCAGGTTTGCATACAGTCCATGGAATGCAGCTTTCAAGAAGGCAGCTTATCACCACATTATTAAGGGCATTAGGGATGGGCAACAAATACTGAACTAGTCAGTTATGCACATACTTTGTGGACAAATAAAAAATATATTTTAATAATGCTTAATAAGATATATTCCAATGAGAAACAATAACTCTGCAAGAAGGCTATCCATGGGTAACTGAGTAAGATAAAGTCATTTCAAATTGCAAAAAAAGGCTCACAATATTATGAAAAAGAACATCATTTACAACTATTTCATTTGAAGGACAAAATGGCTAGTACCGGATCTTTTACCTCTCACTTGATGAAATTCACTTTCACACCATTCTTGCCATGGTGAGGCCTGCAAAATTCAACCCATAGTGTTCACTTGGAGTTAGGTCCTCAGAGACAAGCAAAATCAATATATATAAGAACAGCCAAAATGATCAACTGTAAGTTACTGCACATGATTTGATAAAGGACATCCAGGTCCGGACATTTTATCACAAAATAAACTTTTATCTTTGGCATGCATTAAGCAGAGTAACTGCACATTAATGCACAGTAGACTGTTCAGTTTACATGCTAAAATTTTTTAATGGCCTTCAAGGAGTAAAACATGGCATTGATTGGAGACAAGTGGGTACCAACTTCCTCCTCCCTGCCCTCACTTCAATAATTGAGCACTTCCATCCAATTTACCTTTTAACAGTTGATCAGCTCTGTTGCTACCACCCTTATAGGCAGTGAATTCATTGACTCTGTGAAACAGTTCTTCCTCGTTCTTCTTAAGTATCTTGTATGAAACCTCAGATTGGTGTTCCCTCGTCCTTGTACAGTCAGACAATAGAAATTTTTCTTCTTATTAAACCTGTGGACACTCTGTGGACAAATAAAAAATATATTTTTAAAATGCTTAATACGACATATTCCAACGAGAAACAATAACTCTGCAAGAAGGCTATCCATGGGTAACTGAGGAAGTTAAAGTCATTTCAAATTGCAAAATAAGGCACACAATATTATGAAAAAGTTACATCTCAATCAAATGTTCCCTCAATCTACTTTGCTCCAAGGATAACAATGCCAACTTTTCCAACCTAACCTTCTCACTAAAATGCCCTATCCATGGAACCATTCTGGTAAATCTCTTTGGCACTCTTTTAAGGATACTCACATCATCCCTAAAATGTGGAACAGGGTACAGAGAAAACTTGATTATCCAAATACCAATTATCTGAAAACTGATTAGCTGAAGGAGATCTTGAGGTCCCGATAGAAGCATTACATCAAAGTTGTGTTTCCAACAGTGATCGCATCTTTTGTTTACAGTGATTAAACAGGCACTGTCTCCAAATGACTGACCTCCCACCCTTTTGCTTCCCACAATTTCCCTGGAGTTCGAGAGGAGGGTACCCAAACCATACATTCCCCCCCCAACTCCCACTCCCTCCCTCCTCTCCTCACTTCCCAGGAATAATTTCTCCAACATTGTCCTGTGCAGGGCAAACATGGAACCTGTCAAACATTTGCAGTAAAAGATTGTGTGTGTGTGCTATTTGGAGACTTACCCCACAAAGGCAGCAGGCTTGTTGTTCGTGTGCAATCCGGATGCCCCAGAGAGGGGCTGGGGGCTGGACGGGAGTGGCCATGGGCTCACATGATTTGTGCTGGGGGGAGGGGTTGGACCAGGTTGGGAGCAGGGGGCAGGGAGCGGGGCGGTGTTGGACCGGGTCAGGGGATAATGTTGGATGTGGGGGGGCAAGAGGGGTGCGGAGTTGAGGGGGCAGGGTCTCACACACTATGTGCTTCCTTTTCTCCTGAACGGGGAGCAGACTTTAAAAACTCCAGGTCCCAGAGGACAGGCATTTAATCGATTTTCTGAATAATCGATTAGCCAAACGAAATAGCGCCCATTACGTTTGGATAATCGAGTTTCCACTGTATATAGCTTTAAATGTGACCCAAGCAAAGGTTTATCAACATTTAGTGTAGGATATTTGTTGTCAGACTCAACTCTTTATTTATGAAGCCTACTATCCCATCACTCTCTCAATCTGTCCTGACACATTGCACCTCCAGTCTCTTGTGCATCCACCCAATCCCAGTTCCTCTGCTCCTGAACAATCTATTGAACTGTTTTATTAAGACCCTATTGCTTCTCCCAATCCCTTCCACAAAAGTTAATCAAATTTCACTTCTTTGCATTCCATTTGCCACTTCTCTGTCCATTTTGCCACTTTAATGATGTCATTTGCAATTGAATTGTTTCCCACTGTTTGTCACTCTTCCAAGTTTGGTGTAACTGGTAAATTTAATCTGATGAGTTATTTCCAAAATACAAGCTATTTATATATATCAAGAAAAGCATTTGCCCCATGCGGATTGAGAGTCAGAAAAATAATTATTTACCATCTCTGGCTGGTTTCTGTCCTAACGACAATCTCTTTCATCCAAGCACAAAGCCTTCAATTTCATCCACTACAACTTTGCTGAGCAATCTTCTGCGTGATTCTTTGTAAAAAAAAAAATTCTTAAGCGGTCCATCTGGATAACATCCATTGCATCCCTTTCATCAACATGTTAATTCTTCAAAAGATTCAATTAGGCTAGGCAAACATTTTTTTTTTAATTCATGACTGACCTTAGTAACTTCGACTTCTCCAAGTACCTGTTTATTGATTATAAAACTTTACCCACCACTGATGGTAAACTATTTTGTTTACAATCACTAGCACTGTCATTCGATTCAGTCTTGAATAAAGGTGTCACAATTACCACTCTCCAATCTTCCAGAATTGCCTCCATTTCAGTGCAGTTTAAAATATTATGGCAAGCTCTTCCATTATCTCAACCATCATTTTGTTAAGCAACTTGGAACATTTACTGGTATTGATGGATGCATTGAGAAATTGAGGGTTCAAGCCAACCCAAAAATAACAATCAAAAACACCATCGAAACATTTGTATTCCTTGTACACTGTACAACTCTGTCTAACGCATCCGTACATGAAACTAATATTAACCAAACATTCAGGTCAAAATATTTGTAATACCAGCAATTCAAAGGAATTTATGAAGCATACACATTCAAAGGCATTTGTTAACATGTTCTTCTCTGGATCTAATAAAAGTATTTAGATATCATGGGCTATGGGAGCAAATTAATAGATAGAAAACAAATATTTAAGTAAATGGATGTAATTCAGTTTGGAAATGGTCGGAAGTGGTGTACTCCAGTAGTTGGTGCTATGAAGAAAGGATGAATCCTTTTAATTGAGAATAGTGCCCCTTCTGTAAAGACTCTAAATGTCGTAGCCACTGATTATTAAACAGATGCTAGACAAAGGAGAATTAGTGCCAGACAACTACCTCTAACAGTCCTTAATCTGAATTGCTTACTGCTAGAGGTAGGAGATACCATAAGCAAACAATCAGGGTGGTAAGGTGACATTCTCTCCTTTATAAGGTAAAAAGCCAGGATGTTTGCTGATGATTGCACAATGTTCAGTATTACTTGAGACTCCTCAGATACTGAAGCTGTCCATGTACAAATGCAGCAAGACCTGGACATCAACCGAGCTCGTGCTGACAAGTGGCAAGTAACATTCATGACACTCAAGTGCCAGGCAATGACCATATTTAACAAGAGGGAATCTAACATTCACCCCTTGGCATTCAATGGCATTCTATTCCTGGAATCCAAATGAAAAAGCACCTTGGCTGTTACTATTGTCCATAAACTGAACTGAATAGCCATGCAAATATAGAGGCTGTAAGAACAGGTCAAAGACCAGGAATTCTGCAGTGTGCAATTCACCTCATGACTCCACAAATTCTGTACACCACCTACAAGTCACAAGTCAGGAGTGTGATGAAATATTCCCTTCTTGACTGGATGAGTGGCAGCTCTAACAGGAAGCTTGATACCATACTTGACAAAACAGCCCACTTGTTTGGTACCACATCCACAAACATTCAGTTTCCCCAGCATCGATACTCAGTAACAGCAGTCTGTGCTATCTACAAGATGCACTGCAGAAATGTACCAACATTTCTGGGATAGCACCTTCCTAACCCACAACCACTTCCATCTATAAGGACAAGGCCAGGAGATACTAGGGAATATCACTCCTACAAGTTTCCCTCCAAGACACTCACTATCCTGATTTTGAAATATATCACAATTCTTTCAATGTCGCAGTGTAAAAATCATGGAAATCTCTGCCTGATGGCATTGTGAGTGTACCAAGCAAAGTAACAAGAACGGTTTAAGAAGGTAGCTTACCAGGGCAACAAGGGATGAGAAATAATTCAGATTCAAAGTGAAGTCTTTAATGCTGTTACAGTTCTGTGTGTGTGTTGCCAGTTCTATGTAAAAATGTTTTAGTGGCTGTAAAGTGAAGTTACTCTTCAGTTGAGCCTGATGTCTCACAAGAGATGCGCATCTATCTTAGATGTACAACATAAGATCCTAGCAGTGGAAGGCACCATTGTCACATAAAATATGATAGTAATTTGATAGCTTGAAGAAAGTCCATTTAACAAAAATCCCAGACATCCAAAGTGCAAAGAGAAAAACACAATCAGGAAACTGAGTGTATCTTTAAATATTCAGCAGCTTAAAAGCAAATAGAGACTTCAGTGTAAGTGAAAGCAGCAGTTATCCATAAAAAGGCTGCAGGCGTCATAGCAACAATGAGCTTGCCTTTAAAAGCCAACCTCAGTCAGCACGAGTGAAAAATATTGAAAATGCTCACAAATACTAAGCAGAGTGTCACCAAAGCTGCAAGGTGAAATGTCAAAATCATAATTGTGGGATACATTACTGTGTGTTGTTCCTTAGCGGATGGGTAAGAAATAGGGAACAGCTACTGAGCAAAAATGTCGTTAAAAGAAGACATTTGTTAAGAAAATTGGGGAACTGGCAGCATAAGTTGACTAATGAGCATGAAAAAAAGTTGAAGACAAAATAAATGTTAATTAAAACCAGTGTTTTGAAGGGAAAGGCAAAGTTTTATTGTTCAAGATAAATGTTTTTTTTTACACAGGCATTATCAACATGATGCCTTTTTTTTCAATGAATAATAACATTTAAAAATTTTGAAAAAGTAGAAAGGGTGCAAATTCTCCAGAGTGCTAAAAAGGATATGAAAATCACAGAGAAAAGAGGAAATTTATGTAAAAAACGAGTTCTTCTACTTTGTACAGAACTTAAAATGCAGTATTCCTTCATTTGAAAGTATTCCAGCAATCTTTAAACCCTTGGAGATGATAATAACAGATATATTAGAAAGATAATTCTGAAATATTTGGAATGTTATCAGTATAAACTAACTGAAATTAAGACATATTCTGCCAAGAGAAGTAAGAAGAAAGATATAACCATGTAGCTTTGGTGTAATGTAATTAGTTTTTAAGTAACCTGGAATTAACGTATTTATTGCTTATCAAGATTGAATCTCTCTTCTGTCTAAAATGTCAAATGTGCACCTTTCCTCACATGGCATTGGTAGCCTAGACTAGTTTACACAAGAAGGATTTGTAGCAGTAAATCTACCCAAATGTTTCTGGCAGAAATCAACATATCTAAGGAGCGTCATTGGGAAACAAACATGGAATCTAGCTGGTCTATGGCTCGGGTATGAACTGGATAATTCTCTGAACCATTATTGGGCATTAGGTCCTTTCCTGACAATGCATATCAATAGCTACTTTATTGGAATCCATAGTATTTCCTAAGGTGCATATTTATATTAGATCATATTAATCTGGATGTTTTACAGTCTTATCATGTAAAACTACTGCCAACACACAGCAATCACTGCAGTATTTTTTTCCCTTCCTGCCACATGATTGCTTTGCAACACTGAACATTTATTCCAATAACTACATTACCTTCACTTGCTGTGCTGAAGGACACAAGTTACCACAGCAAGATAAAAACAACCCAAGAATATCTTTGTCAATTAATTCTGCCAACTCCTTGATAATAATATCTGCATAAATAGATAATCAATGCATTTTGCTAAACCTTTGGTTACCAGACAAATTCATATGTCTGCCAGGTACATTAAATAATTGTAAGTTAAATTTTATGATAAATAGCAATAAATAGATAGATAGATAGATAGATAGATAGATAGATAGATAGATAGATAGATAGATAGATAGACAGAGACAGTTAGTTGAATATATAAATAAGAAATGTTTGGAGGTATATGGGTCAAGCACAGGCAGGTGGAACTAGTTTAGTTTGGACCTATGGTTGGCATAGACTGGTTGGACTGATGGGTCTGTTTCCATGCTGTATGACTATGACTGTATGGTAACTGATAAGACAGAACCTGATTTGCTGATAAAATGAGATATCCGATTGAAGATTTCCACCTTGTACGCATCAGGGTAGAATTACAAGATTACCAGTCTAAAGGGAGCAACAAAGTATAATGTATGAAAAGAGGACGTTGATAGGTTGCCATGCAGACTTTGGTTGGTACAGGCATTGCCACAGATATTGTATCAGGGAATAATGGACTTCCAAGCTTTTAGTTCAAAACATCCAAGTCATCACTAGTTAGTCAAGGCATGCCCTGAGGCATGAACAGACAATGGATAACAGCTATTTTGTTAAGTTAGAACAGTCACGTTTGTATGTGCTCTTTCTGTGTAAGGAGCCCTGTGTATTATTACAAACATGCATATAGTTCTGCTTGTTTTAAGATTGGCCTCATTGGCAACTTATAAATTGGGACTGAGCCATTTTCTCATAGTGAAAATTTGATCCTGAAATAGGATACATCAAAACTTTCTTGGTAGCAAGTGGCTACCCTGGATCAACTCATTTCTCACTGTATATGATACACATTCATGAAAAGACCACCATGTAAAACCCTGAAAAGTGTCCAGTCTACCTTACCATACAATGAGTCTCAGAGATTTGAGCAATAAGTGAAACTGCTATGGTGCAGTAGCAATATGAGTGGCAGTCACTCTTAAAAGAATGTCACCATCAAGCCAAAACATGTTGTACCTATCACACAGTCAATAATGTGGTATGTGAATTTCAGTGCCGTTATGACTCTACATATGTAGGTCATACATCCCAAAGATGGGAACCTTGCAAACAACATACCCCTTCTGCTATTTGCAACAGTTCAAGTATTAATCAGACTCAATCAACCTGTGCTTGCAAAACTCAAAAGAATCTAGCTCTCAATTTAAGATGGTCAGTTGGGCTTATCCTGTTGTGCACTTGCATGTACTGGAAGCTGCGTATATAAAATTACCCACTCTGAAGAAAGGTCACTGGACTCAAAGTGTTAGCTCTACTTTTTCTTCTCAGATGCTGCCAGACCTGCTAGAGGTTCTTCAGCAAATTCTGTTTTTATATGAAATCAGAGGGTCCCGGTCTTTGCACACAGTAAGCATACATGTATACATTCCATCTGTTTCAGTGTAACAAAAATAGGTAACAACCTATACTCTGATAACTTTTATATCCTTATTGGCGGAGCTTACCCATGATATCAATTCACCCTTTCAGGTCCTAATTGTCTTGTACGACATGGTTCATTCCTCATGACAATCAGTCAATCTCTGGGTTTAAATTTAACCTGGGTTAAATTTATCTAACTGGTACATTCCCCATGGAAATACCTCTACCAATTGGAGTTCACTTGCCAACCAATTAGCATCCACTATGCACGCAATATAAAAATTGTTTTACACTTTATATTGGTATCCATGTGAATGTCCAAATGAGTGAAAATTGAAAAGTGTTGACAAAATCTTTCCTTTTACAGCAATATTCAAGTACTGTGCTATCAAACAACTAACCAGAGGATACTGATTTAAGCTGATTGTGTAAAGAACTAGAGGTGATATGAGGAAAAGATTGTTTACATAGAGAGTGGTTATTAACTGGAATGCACTGTCTGAGACTGTAATGGAAACAGTTTCAATCATGGTTTCTAAAAAGGGGAAGGATGATTCTCAAAATACATTTCCAGAGCTAGAGGGAAATGACCAGTGGGTATGATTAATGGAGTTGTTCTTATCGAAAGCAAACAAAAAAAAATGGACTGAATGACCTCAGTGCTGTAGCATTCTGTGATTCAATAATTTCTGCTTCAAATGATCAACATGAGAGCTATTTCTGTTGCTTTTAAGTGTAGCTACTCTTCTCAATCTAAGCACCCATAAGTATAAAAAGTAGTTTCATAATTTTAAATTAGTTATACCATTATGTCCACAAATATTATTTAATGGATTTAGTAATAATGAAGACACTACTAATATTGCAGCTCCATTTTGTATATTTATTGCATCTTTCCCGAGATATTTTGTTCTGCCCGTTAAAAACCATCTAATGTTTACTAACTGAAAGGTGAAGTATTTTGATTTTGGAAAAATAAGAAGACCTTAAGACCATAGATTAGATTAGATTACTTACAGTGTGAAAACAGGCCCTTCGGCCCAACAAGTCCACACCGCCCCGCCGAAGCACAACCCACCCATACCCCTAACCGAACACTACGGGCAATTTAGCATGGCCAATTCACCTGACCTGCACATCTTTGGACTGTGGGAGGAAACCGGAGCACCCGGAGGAAACCCACGCAGACACGGGGAGAATGTGCAAACTCCACACAGTCAGTCGCCTGAGGCAGGAATCGAACCCAGGTATCTGGTGCTGTGAGGCAGCAGTGCTAACCACTGTGCCACCGTGCCACCCTTAAAACCAGGATTCAACTTTTGAAAGGGCTGCTTGTTTTAAGGAGTGCTATTGATTTCACTAACAAATACACATGAAGTAATTGATCATACTCCATTTGGAAAATTACTTCAAACTACTGATCTTTCTAAAGAAAAACCAAACAGCATGTACAGTTTTAAATTCTAGTGACATTGGAGTTGCCTGTGCTCCATTTCATGGAGTTCATTCTCTGACTGAATATCAGATGACAATTTAACTCTTACTATGATCAGAGGTTTATATGGCATACCTGAAAAACTTTAGCGGTGTGTAAGGGCCAGAAAATTGGTTTTGTCCCAGAAACTGCCACCAAGTAACTGGTGTGCTGGAATGCATACGTAAAAATAAGGTAGATCCAAGGAAGGAGGTAACAGGACTGATGTTGAGTTATGAGCAGCTCTTCTGCTGAATGTGCCTCCACAATAACACAAATGAAAATTTATCTGTCTATTCATCAGCATTCTCCAGCCATTGTGAGCTTGTAAAAATAGTTGAACATTTCAGCAATGTCCTCAACCAGGCTTGAGAATTCAATTCTCCAAATTGATCAAACCGTCTCTAATGTTTCACCCTAGAATTTAATGCAATGGACATTGATTGCTCCTCCAACACTGCCAAAAATATTAGATGTTTTTGTGCTGAGTTTGAATTCCAATCAGTGGTTGGCACACACAGTTGGCCCTAAACACAAAACAGCTTGAACTTTAAGCAAACAGTCTTTTCAGTTATTCAAAACCAAAAGAGAAAATGCTGGAAAATCTCAGCAGGTCTGGCAGCATCTGTAAGGAGAGAAAAGAGCTGACGTTTCGAGTCTAACTGACCCTTTGTCAAAGCCGCTTTGACAAAGGGTCAGTTAGACTCGAAACGTCAGCTCTTTTCTCTCCTTACAGATGCTGCTAGACCTGCTGAGATTTTCCAGCATTTTCTCTTTTGGTTTCAGATATCCAGCATCCGCAGTAATGTGCTTTTATTTCTTTCAGTTATTCACTATGATAGTTTGCCCTTTGAGGGAATGTGAGTGTATGTTGGATGTATGAGTAAGCATGTATACTTTCAATATGACCAGAAACTGAAGTCAGAAGAAGAGTTACTATGGACTGGAAATGTTAACTGTTCCTCCTAGAAATGTTGTCAGACCTGCTGAGTTTCATCAGCATTTCCTGTTCATACTTCGGATCTCCAGCATCTGTAGTTGTTTGCTTTCAATTAATGTATATTTACATAACTTTTGGGATCTTCAATGCGAAGGGTGCAATCATTATCCAACTAGTTATAGCACTAAGCCCATTTATCAGCACAGTGGAATTTAACTTGCTTTCAAATGGAAAATATTCCCTACACCTAACCAGCAAAGTTTATGAGTGCTTAATATCTCAGAAAATGCTAATTTGTCTCTCTCTTGACTGTTTAATGCAATTGTTGGTCACCCTTCTTTTGAAAACAAACTCATGAAAGCTATCCTGGTCATTAGTCATGCCTGAATAGATACCAACCTTAATGCCACAAATATGTTTTAGGCAGCTAAATTCTCTGTAGAATCTCTGAACCAATAATTTTCTAAATGGCCTGGCATTCCATTTGGAAGCACTTAGACAGGTTTCCCTTCTGCTTCTCATTTGGTTCCCTTCTTTTAAAAGTCAGCAACATTTCTGTTTTACCTGTCTCACTCTCCTTTTCTCTCCAACTTTCCTCAGGAGAATTTAACTCTACATTATCTCTGTCTGACCTGGGAAAGTTGCCAGAGGCCAGTCTACCCGAGCCTTTGGGTTTTTAGAATCATAGAATCTCTACAGTGCAGATAGAGGCCAGTCAGTCCATCAAGTCTGCACTGACCCTCCAAAGAGGATCTCATCCAAACCCAGTCACCTACTCTATCCCTGTAACTCCACATTTGCCATGGCTAATCTGCCGATTCTGCTAACTGTCCAAAAGAAATAAAGAAGGCATCAATTTCCTCGTTCATCAAACTTAGTGATCAAATGAGCAAAGATGGAAACCCCAGCCCTTTAATAAGTTGATAAATTCTTGTCAAGCTTGTGGAGTGGGTGGATGGGTGGCAGACGAGGTTCAGAGCAGAAAAAACATGAGGTGATGCACTTTTGTTGGAAGAACATTCCAAGGCAATATAAAATAGGGAATGTGATTCTACAGAGAATGCAGGAGCAGAGAGATCCAGGTGTATATGTGCACAGAACATCGGAGGTGACAGGACAGTTGGAGAGAGCAGTTAATAAAGCATAGGGCATTCTTGGCTTTGTTAATAGGAGCGTAAGATACAGGAGCAAGAATGTGATGTTAAACTTTATCAAGACATTTGTTAGGAGACTTTCATTTTGACAGCACAAGGGAGAAACTTCCACTTTGAACACAAAGTCAATGAAAAACATCCAGTTAACAGTAGTTATAGAGCAATACTATTCAAAATCACTAAATGCTTTAAAAGTAGGAATACAATGCTGATTTACAATTGATTTTTTAAACAAGGAACACAAAACTGTACTGCTATTTACAGAAGTAAAAGTCTTCAAAGGAAATATATTATAGCAGGAGTGAGATTTGCAGAATTTAAGAGCTTCAAAGTAATAAGAATTAATAATCTCATTAGGAAGACATAAACAGGAGAAATATTATAGTATTGGGTATCATAGAAAAAATACAGTTCTTAAAATACAGAATTGCTTCATGCATAAATAATAATAAACTAATAAATATATACTGTATTCAATATCCTCAGCTGATTATATTGTAAATCCTCAACACATTAAAAAAAAGCATAGATACTTCTGAAAAAGCTCTACTACATTTTGACATTACTTTGATCTGAGAACAAATCAAATTCTTCAAGAAGCAACATTTAAGTCAAGAGTTCAGCAATTCCATTAATTAAGGGTTTCTACCACTTAGGGATAACCAGTGGCTATGGAGCTTTGGAAACAGAACTCATCAGGGACAGAATTGTTGGAATTATTGAAGATTATCAGATTTTGTCACATTTATTACAGTCCAAAGACAATTTAGACATTGGAGAAAGCTATTCAGATTGTGCTAGAAACAGAAATTAGAATGAATCAGAGATGAATCCTTGAACATAGAAGGATAATCTAATCAGAGAGCAACAGAACTTTATAAGGTATAAACACTCAAATGAGACACATGATAAGCCAACACAAAGAGTAAAACAAACAGCAGGTGGTGAGTCAGTAATTGTGCTATGTAGGAAAAAAGCCTCATCTGCACAAGTAGTCATTCCTGAAGAAGGGCTCATGCCTGAAACGTCGATTCTCCTGCTCCTTGGTTGCTGCCTGACCTGCGCTTTTCTAGCAACACATTTTCAGCTGTGCACAAGTAGTGTCCAGTAGAGACAAAGAGTACTACATCTTGAAAATTATAGATCGCTTCCAGAGGATAGTGGGACCCAGAGCAGAAAGCAATCATATTCTTATACATACAATGATACAAATGTGACCAAACCAAATGTATTAGAAAAAAAACCCATGCATTCCCATTATTCAAGTTACTTGAATTTGACAAAACAAGCATATGTCAATAAACATTAATTTGATACAGGAGAAACTGTGACTATCTCATCAGATCAAATATGATGGCTGAAGACAGATGTCAGAGCCAATAGAGTTGAAAGTACAAGGTCCAGGTAGCACAATACTCATAATTAAATATATGCTACAAGCAGCTCTGAATGTCAGATATAGAGAATTTATATGTAATTCAAAATCAGGAAGCCTCACTCTTGTCCTCCACCTTCTTTATAAGCTTGAAGATGTTAAACAGCATGGGTGTAATATTTTCCTTGAGCAGTGTTATCTTAAATTGTTCATAGGATTAGAAAAGTTCAATGTCTAATATAGCATCAAGTTAATGAAGGTTACTAAGCTATTATGTCTGCACATATCCAGGAAATCTGCATCCTATAATGAATCAAGTCCAGAAGCAACTCAAGTAAGTGATTAGAATGGGCATATTTCCATGTGGGCACAACAACCAATTGGTCTTGGGACACCATTATTGTACCCAAATTGAATGAGTTTATTAGAATATGCATTAATCTTACACAGTTCAACAAGACATTGAACAAAGGAAATTTATCCAATGTTTACAATAGACAAGAGTTCAGGCAAATTTTCTAAAAGTAGAATCTTCACTTAATTTGTGTCATCAGTGGATTTTGGCATATGTCATAAATGTACAATCACTTTAGCTTGTTGCGATAATCATTCAATTTGGGGGATCTTCCTTTAGCAGATTGCTATTTTTATCAACTAAACGCCAGCGAATGAATAGATGTCTCACAGGCAGTCATATGAAATGTGCATTTTCTTCTATGTGGGAACTCCAGGATACTACTTGTTTCAGTACAGGAACATGTGTGGGAAGTGTTAGCACTAAAGCAACACAAGTTCCAGGTTTCTGAGCTTGAGCAGTAGCAATGCATTATAATATACCTGGAAGACTGTCCTGTTGTTAGGGCAAATGGAGCTACCCCATCACCCCCACTCCCCAAAATGCAGCATTTCACCTTGGCTTTGCTGTTGGGCAACTGACCTCTTTCTTGCCTGGTAAATAAAGTAGATAATCAAGTAAACAGTGAGCCGAAGCCCTTAACTGGTCATTAATTGAGTATTTTTCCTGAGTCAACTTACCCAATTATTTGCCCTTCCAATCATCTTCTTCACCAAGTCCCAAGAAGAAAATCGTGCCTGCAGCATTTGATTATATTAGAATGTGTACTATTGATGGTCACTGCAATTGTTTGCTTTATCCTGAGTGTAAATTCTGAGAAAGTAAACAAAACTGTAGAAAGAGTTAGAAACCAGAGCTAGAGCATTTTAAATGTACAGTATGTAATAGCAATTACGTATAGTATCATTTCTGCATAAATCCAAAACATAAAATCTACTACTTAAAATGGAACATGCAAATTATGTTAATGTAACTGATGATGTTACTCTGACATCAGCTGATCAGATCAGAAGAAGAGATTGGAGCAGAGATTAAATGAAGCTCATAAAGAGGAGGTCTTAGATGCTATGTTAGCGAGCCATATTCAGTATCGTATAGTGAATAGAGATAACTGAAGAATGTAACAATCATGAAGGAGGGAAAGATCCTTACTCTAGGTTAAGGATTAACTTGGGATGTGAGATGCCAAAGGAACTGATAATCCAGTAATGCCAGCTGCTGCTAAGAGTATATGTGCAGACACCCATAGCACAGAGATACTGACGAGAAGTATCTAACTATGCTGCAGCAGTGTTAGCCTAAAACATAGGAAAAAGCATATCCTGTATCTCCTTAGTTAAGGAGTCCACATCTGTACACACATTCCATGTTGACTCTAACTAAAGTCCCACTCAGCTCCAGCAAGATTTGTCATTGCCCCTGCAATCTGTTAGCCTCGCTAAATACATGGTGCACTCTACCTTTTTGTGATCCATGTAAACGACACCCAGATCCCTCTGTCCTGTAACATTCTACAGTCCCTCTCCATTTAAGTCATGTTCCACTTTTCTAGTCTTCCATCCAAAATGAATAGCCTCACATTTATTCCCATTATACTTTATCTACCAATTTTCTTTTGTCTATTCAGTAATCCTATCTATATCACTTTGTAGATTCATGGTATCCTCCTTGTAACTTGTTTTTTGACTTATCTCTGTATCATTAGCAAATTTGGCTAGAATATTGCCTGTCTATTCATACAAATCATTAACACAGATTTGAAATAATTGAGGCCCCAATAATTCCTGTAATACTTCACTGGTTACAGTTTGCCAACGTGAAAACGGCCTATTATTCCCAAATCTCTTTTTTTCTATTAGCTAATCCATGCTAATATACAACCCTTAGCAACATAAGTTCTGAACTTGTGAACTTTCTAATGAGCCTTTTTGTATTGAATGCATTTTAGAAATCCAAATATACCATATAAACTGGTTCTCCTTAACCATCCTGCTTGTTACATCCTCAAAAAACTACAATCAAGCATAATTTTTATTTCCCAAATGCATGTTCACTCTGCATAACTGGATCATAAATTTCCAAATGTCTTGTTACTATGTACTTCAAAATGGATTTGAGTACTTCCCCAATGACAACTTTAAACTAAGTGGATTTTAATTTCTGGATTTCTGTCTCCCTCCTTTCTTGAAAAGAACTATTATGTTTGTAGTTTTCCAATGTATTGTGGTCTTTCCCAAATTTTGAAAATTTGGTAGATTACAGCCAATACATCAACTATCTCTGCTATCACTTCCTTTAAGACCTTAGAATGTATATTATCAGGTCCAGCCTTGGCAACCTTTAGTCCCATTAGTTTTCCCTGTACTTCTACATTTCATGATTATATGACATCCTTGTTCAAGAGAGAGTTGAAGGATAGTCCTGCAACCACAAGCTAACTGGTGTCAGTGATAAGTAAAATTTTTAAACAATAATCACATAACAAATCAAAGGATACTTGGAGAAATTTGAGTTATTATGCATAGCTAACAGATTTGTAAAGTGCAGATCATGATTATTTAGTCTAATTGATTTTTTTTGATGAAATAAGAAAGAAAGTTGGTGAAGAGAATGCATAATGTTGTTTCAATGAACTTTGAAGAAAGCATTTGACCAAGTACCATACAAAACTCTGGTCAACAAGTTTGTTGTTCAGAGAATATGATGCTCAGTCTCAACTTCAACAAACAATTGGCTTAAGGAGTTACATGTAGACTAGACCAGACAAACTTGGCAGATTTACTTTCTAAAAAAAACATTAATGACCAAGATGGATTTTTACATAATCAACAGTTGCTGCATGGTCTTTATTATTTTTTATTGGCTTTAAATGTCATCATCAGCAATGGATTCAAATTCATGCTGCCAAAGCATTCACCTGGGTTTCACGATTACCAGCCCAGTAACATTACACTATTCCACCATCTCCCCCACTGACTGGTAATATCCTAAGCAATTATGATTTCCAAGCACATACCCATTACAACCTCAATCTCTTGACAAATGCCCTATCCTAAATATACTGTGCCTGATGCTAACCCTTAGTGATGCACCCTTATTTTATATCTTTTTGGCAGAAATCTTTGCACCATTAAGCTCATGTACATGCACCTGAATCAATATAATTCAACAATTCCAACACATTATGAGCAGTGCTTGACCCATGGGAAGAACAGGGAGGAGAGAATGACGACTGCAGATGTTGGAGATCAGAGTCTAAACGTGTGGCGCTGCAAAAGCACAGCTGGTCAGGCAGCATCCAAGGAGCAGGACATTTGTCGTTTCGAGCATAAGCGCTTCATCAGGAATGGGAAGAACAGTCCCAGCATGCCCATGACAATCAAAACTTAAATTAAAACTCTAATCACAGATGCTTAGGACCAAGTAACATTTGAGTCAAACAACACTATAACTTTGGCTTTTGTTTACTGCTAAGTTACTGATTGGAGTACAAAAGTGCACGACCTATAAATCTGTAGTATATTGAGATTCATGTAAATCACGTTGACAGAATTGATCATGGATAGGGGATTGGCTGACTGGCAGAAAGCAGGAGTGGGGATAAAAAGATTTTTTTTCAGCTGGTAACTAGTGGAGTTCCACAGGGGACTATAAATATTCACATTATACATTAACAATCTAGCTGAAGGAGCTAAGGGTATTAGAAATCTAAAGGATCTGTGGAAGAATTGCTACCAATGAATGTTGTTGCGTTGGCACTTAAAATGATTGAGTGTTATCTTGATTTGGAAGATGATTATTAGGACATTAATCTTCTTGTGCTATACTTATTTTGTTGCTATATTGTGTACTTTACTAATTCAGGCTTTTGAAAATGCTGTTTCAATATAAAGTTTTATTTTTCCCTCAGAATATGGTGTCTTCATAAACATGAATGAAGATATTCCTTTTCCAGGATAGTTGAAGATGTTCCAAAAGATCAATGGGTAGAAAGTTTATCAAAAGTTTCATGACATAACAGGCTACAAAGTGAAGTAGCATCAATACATCCCTACCCAATGAGCTCAATGCACTCTACACTTTCTTTGAACTGTAGATCAATGAAACAATATCACCAATCCCAACATCTTGGAATGCACCTGCACCCACAGTCAATGCCACAGATGTTAGATCAGCCTTATTGAGAGTGAACTCACAGAAAGCATCTGGCCCAAGTGGAATACCTGGCTGTCCACTCAGATCCTATGTGGACTAGCTGGCTGACTGCTGTCATCTTTAACCTCTCCTTACTTCAGTCTGAGGACCCCACCTACAAGAACAAGACCACAATCATTCTGGTACCAAAATAAAATCATGCAGCATGCTTCAATGACTACCACCTGGTAAATCTGACCTCTATAATTATGAAGTGCTTCGAGAGGTTGATCATGGCTCAAATCAACTCCAGTCTACCAGGTTGCCTTTATCTGGTCCACAGCAGATGCCATTCCCTGGCCCTACACTCATCCTTGGAACATCTGGATAACAAGGATATCTACATCAGGCTCCTACTGATTGACTACAGCTCCACCTTCAACACCATAACTGCCAACAAATTCATTTTCAAACTCCGAGACTTAGGTACCAGCTCCCCCCTCTCTAACCTGATCTTCGATTTTCTGACGCATAGACAGCAATCAGTAAGAATTGGCAACAGCACCTCTTCATTGATGGTGCCCCACAAGGCTGTGTACTCAGCCCCATACTATACTCCTTAGATATACACGACTGTGTGGCCAAATTCTATCACAAGTCCATTTACAAGTTTGCTGATGACACCACCATTGTAGGTCGGATGTCAAACAACGATGACACTGAGTACAGAAAAGAGATTGTGTGCTTAGTGACATGGGATAAAAACAGCAATCTCTCCTTCAACATCAGCAAAATGAAGGAGCTGGTCATTGACTTCAGGAAGCAAAGTGAAGAGCACACCCTTGTGTGCATCACTGATGCTGAGGTGGAGATAGTCCAGACAGCCAAACTCCTGGGAGTGATGATCATCAACAATCTGTCCTGCTCCACCCACTTGGAGGCGACAATCAAGAAATCACAGCAATGCCTTTACTTCCTCAAGGGGCAAACAAAATTTGGTATGTCCTCAAATATTCTTACCAATGTTTATAGATGCACCACAAAAAAATCCAATCTGGATGCATCCGTGTGGTTTTGCAACTGCTATTCCATGACTACAAGTCACTACAGAGATGTTAAAACAGCCCAATCCATCATGCAAACCAACCTTCCATCAATTGGCTCCATCTATACTTCCCACTGCCTCAGGAAGGCAACCAACATAATCAAAGACTCCTCCCCACCCCCATCCCCCACCCCTGTTATACTCTCTTCCACCTTTCTCCACTAGGTAAATGATATAAAAGTTTGAATACACAGACAGGCAGATTCAAAATCAGTTTCTTCCCTACTATTATCAGATTTTTGACTGGACATCTCACATGTTAATGTTGATCTCTCTCTCTCTCTGCACTTCCTCTGCAGCTGTAACACTGTATTCTGTATTCCGTTCTGCTACCCTTGATGCATTATGTCCGGTACAATCTGCCTGTAGAGCATGCAAACAACTCTTTTCACTCTATCTCAGTACATGTGATAGCAATATGTCAAATTAAATCAAATCAAAAAAGCAATATTTATTGATTTGTTGAAGGCATCAAATGCCATGACATTGCTTCCATGATATTTTCTGCGTTTGAGGTATTGTTGCACCAAACCTGACAACACATGATCGGAGCTGAAAAATATGTTGCTGGAAAAGCGCAGCAGGTCAGGCAGCATCCAAGGAGCAGGAGAATCGACTTTTCGGGCATAAGCCCTTCTTCAGGAATGAGGAAGGTGTGCCAAGCAGGCTAAGATAAATAGTAGGCAGGAGGGACTTGGGGGAGGGGCGTTGGGAATGCGATAGATAGAAGGAGGTTAAGGTGAGGGTGATAGGCTGGAGAGGGGATGGGGGCGGAGAGATCAGGAAGAAGATTGCAGGTCAAGAAGGCGGTGCTGAGTCCGAGGGTTGGGACTGAGATAAGGTGGGGGGAGGGGAAATGAGGAAGTTGGAGAAATCTGCATTCATCTCTTGTGGTTGGAGGGTTCCTGGGCGGAAGATGAGGCGTTCTCCCTCCAGGCATCGTGTTGCTATGGTCTGGCGATGGAGGAGGCCAAGGACCTGCATGTCCTTGGCAGAGTGGGAGGGAGAGTTAAAGTGTTCAGCCACGGGGCGGTGGGGTTGGTTGGTGCGGGTGTCCCAGAGGTGTTCTCTGAAATGTTCCGCAAGTAGGCGGCCTGTCTCCCCAATGTAGAGGAGGCCACATCGGGTGCAGCGGATGCAGTAAATGATGTATGTGGAGGTGTAGGTGAATTTGTGACGGATATGGAAGGATCCCTTGGGGCCTTGGAGGGAAGTGAGGAGAGAGGCGTGGGCGCAGGTTTTGCATTTCTTGCGGTTGCAGTTGAAGGTGCCGGGAGTGGAGGTTGGGTTGGTGGGGGGAGTGGACTTGATGAAACAGTCACGGAGGGAGCATTGAATTTTGGAGAGCCACTGGTTTGTTTACTCTGGAAAGCAATAGCAAATTTTACGAGTCCCAGCCCAACATTCACTTAGAGACATTTCAACCTTATTTCAAGTGTACATAACATGTGATCTTGATTTCCTTAGTTAGCCAGCCGACCTACCCCTAGGATAAGGATGAAGACACGGAGATCTGAAACTAGGTTCCTGTTACAAAAGTAGTAGCCTTAAGCTTTCCTAACACTCATATGATCTGACAATTTTTAATATATAGTCATCACTCTTTGGTAGCTTATTGTCCAATGAGAACCATATTAAATACGTCTTCAATTTTGAGGCAGGCTAGATCAACATTTTCCTGCAAGGGCTTGCTCCGGTCATTGGATTCTTTCCAAGAGATGTCTAAACTCCAGTGTTTACATATGGCATTGATTTCCCTGCAAGGATGTGGAGTTTGTGTGGAGTTTGCATGTTCTCCCTGTGTCTGCGTGGGTTTCCTCTGGGTGCTCCGGTTTCCTCCCACAGTCCAAAAATGTGCAGGTCAGGTGAATTGGCCAAGTTAAATTGCTTGTAGTGTTAGGTGAAGGGGTAAATTTAGGGGAATGGTCTGGGTGGGTTGCGCTTCGGCGGGTCAGTGTGGACTTATTGGGCCGAAGGGCCTGTTTCCAAACTGTAAGTAATCTAAAAGTAATCTAAAAAAATGGCAGATGAAGAGACCAGCAGTTTGCTGTACAATTCTGTGTTGATGTTAGTCCTCCTCACATTATCTAGATTGTTGGTTTCCTTATGGGTTTACCTAACTTGTTGGTTCCTGCTTTTCGACTACTTATCCAATTATTTCCTTGTCTCACTCGCAGCATAGCACTGTGCAATTTCAAGGATTCCTAGACTCATTAGCTAACTTATTAAAACTTGTAATGTGAATTCCACCTCCCACTTTTCTTACCACAAAATATCATGGGATCCTTTTGTGATAGTGTTTGGTAGGGTCCAAACTCCAGACACTAGTTAATATACCTTTCACATGGGTTGAATTCTGTCTTTTTCAGTGACTGCGTCTTACAAGATTACTATAATCTCAATAACAAGATTCTATCCGACCAATGTAAAATTGTCTGACACGTGAGCTGTGTGTTGACCTGTTAACACCACACCTATTTTAAGTTAAGAGACTGACATTAACAGACATATACTCTCTGACATTTGTCATGGTATGCATTCATAACTGGGGCAACTCCAGCCTGACCCTAATCGTAACCCAAACCCCTCAGATCTAAGATGATCAGGAATTTCTTCAGGCAGAAGATGATGAATCTTTGAAACTTATTGCTGCAGAAGGCTGTTTAAACCAAGTTATTGAATGTCTTTAAGACACAGAGATGTAGGTTCTTGATTGGTGCTGGGATCAAGGATTACAGGGAGAAGGCAGGACAATACATTACCAGATGATGAAACAGATTCAATGGGCCACATGACATAATTCTGCTCTTACATCTTATTGTCTTATGATATGCAATATCTGCAACAGAAAAGGTTGGTTAACTTGGATGGCTGATTTGCAATGTGGAGTGATGCCAACAGCACGGGTTCAATTCCTGCCCCAGCTGAGGTTACTATAAAGTTCATAGAGTTATAGAGATGTACAGTGCCCTTCGGTCCAACCCGTCTATGCCAACCAGATATCCTAATTTAATCTGGTTCCATTTGCTAGTATTTGAAACATATTCCTCTAAACCCTTCCTATTCATATATCCATCCAGATGCCTTTTAAATGTTGTAATTATACCAGCCTCCACCATTTCCTCTGGCAGCACATTCTATACACAAACTACCTTCTGTGTGAAAAAAGTGTCCCCTAGGTCCTTTTAAATCTTTCCAATCTCATCTTCAACCTATGCCCAACCCAAGGAAAAGACCTTGTCTATTTACCCTATCCATACCCCTCATGATTTTATAAACCTCAATAAAATCACCCCTCAGCCTCCAACGCTTCAGGAAAAACAGCCCCAACCTATTCAGCCTCTCCCTACAGCTCAAACCCTCCAACTCTGACAACATCCCTGTAAACATTTTCTGAACCTTTTCAAGTTTCACAACATCCTTCCAATAGCAGGGAGACCAGAATTGCACAGTATTCCAAAAGTGGCCTAACCAATGTCCTGTGCAGCTGCAACATGATCTCTCAACAGCTATGCTCAATGCACTGACCAATAAAAGAAAGCATACCAAACTCCTTCAGTTGAGAAACAAGAGTCTACTCAAACTCATTCCTCACCTGAGATGTGATGACCCTCAGTTTTAACTCATCGCATTGTTTCCCTGTAATGAGAGAGCAATCCTATCATCTCCTGGGACTATTAGGCTTTACATTTAACTTCAACAAGTAAGTGCCTGTAGTTTTAATGTGTATCTGTAATTACCAGGGCCTGCAATAAAAGTTCATTGAACTCTTTAGTGCTATGTGACCCACATCTCATCCTTAGTGTTATGGGTGATAACGTAAGTATCGCAATATGATAGTTGCAGATCACCAACTATAACATTATATTATCACAGCAGTGCTGATTGGAGGTTGTGAGTTTGGACAAATGTCACTTTAAAATAATGTTCATTTTCCTAAACACTGAAAATTCTTTATTTTCCTCTGAAAACAAGGTGAAATCTTATTTCAGCACTTACACATACATTCTCAAATTCACAAGCTCTCACATTATTCTTTGTTAATTTTTTTACTTGAATATGCACAATGTCACATAAATTGTCCATTCCAATGATATGAATGTAAAGACCACTGTGCAAAATTGGTGGCTCATTTGATGTCACCTGTTTTGTACAACTGGTCAAATGATCATTTCCCCAAATCAATTCTGTGTAATTTCCAAGTGTTTTGTACCATATTCCACGTATACAACATGTACACACATACAAAGGTAAAATAACAAATTTATGCACATTTGCAGAATATAAATGATTGAATGGAGATTACTGCAGCACACAAGGAGAAAATTGAGGCCTTATTCTTTTAGCATTCCAGCTGTGTCACAGTCGAGCTTTATTAGTGATCTTTCACATTGCTAAGCTTCTTACACTTGCAAATAAGTTCCACATCTTGAGCACAGTAAATAACTACTTTGTAACAGTTGGGTAGTTAGCTTAATCATTCAGTGCAAGTAAATATACTTTCCAGGATTAGGATTCCTGCTCTTTTTGCCAGTTCAAGTATAACATTTTTAAAAATATTTGTTGTTTTACAATTTCAAAACAAGGTACTTAAAGAAAGAAGTCGTAACATATGTTATTATTTGATGTATGTTGCAACTGAGAAATGAAATACTTGTGATGCAGCAGCATTCTTCAAAAGTCAAATTCATAATTATTTTTTACAAACTGGCAACTAATGCCCTGGCACCTTTGAGGGCATGCTAAATAGTTTGTGCAAGATGCGCAGCTAGTGTCCAGGATTGCATTTCATCTGGTCAACTTAAAAGTTGTTTTAAATTTCCTGATAAGTTAAACTTTATTCAAGGAAAAGAATGATGAAAAATTGATTTTTATTCTCAAAAGGGCATGAACCCAATTCAAGACATGAATCATTGCTACCTTTTAGAAAGGAATTTCTATCTCTATCCTTTCATTGGTTTCTCTGTTCAACACATCAGTTCCAGCCACGACATGTGAGGCAATTTTTTCCTAAGACTTCATCAATGTTATTTCTATTTAACAACTTAGAGATACCAGAGACTGTCCAGTGTTATTGTTCTACCATTTATCTTGCTCCTCTGATAGGGAATCACCTAGACCCCTTAGCACCACTCAGTGATTATGTGATTTAAACTCTAATGGGTCATAATGCAAATTGATGTCTGTTCACACCAAATATATGTATTTTGACAAAGTTTACATTCTATTTGCAAACAATAACCATAATCTTCTCATGAAGATTATCATGTCAAATCCACGTATTCCCAAAAAAATTACTTTTATGTTGCAAGTGAAAAGAATCATGAGAAAATTAAATTTTGCCTGGAAAAGAATTTTTCACATACAGGACACCAGTAAAACTTTTCCCCTATCACACCCAACAGTCTGATAATTAATGTGATGTACAATAGTATTGCTTATGTTTGTATGTGTCTTTTCTTTTAAATCCACACCTAATTTTAGAAAAGCACTCTTTACAAAGGGTGGTGGTCACATACGAATTATTTGACTTTCTTCCTGATAGTTTTTTTCACTACAGAACAAGATTGAACCATTTAACATTTGAACCTTACAAATGCCATGTATCACTGTTCTTCAATAATGGCATAATTGGAATTATACAACAAAATTCTATGAATATCAATTTTTTGAAACACTCCTCACTTAGTTCTGAAGTTCTGAAGAATTAATTTTACATCTTTGGGGAAAACAGTGGGAGCACGATGTTCTTTTGTTAAGGGTGTTTGGGCAGCAGCTTGGATGATGTTTGATTCACATATTTGTTGAACTGTGCCAATAGATTCAGATACTATTGTGGAAACAAAATATCAAACAACCTACTCCAAAAAGACATTACACTGCTGTAGATGTCAATGCCTACAATGTATTAGAATCCACAGATATTGTGGTTTGCCTCCATAGCAGATGGACAAAAGACGCACAAGATAATATAGGTCAAAATGTCCTAATCAAGGGGAGGTGATGGCTTAGTGATGCTATCATTGCACTATTTATTCAAAGAGCCAGGCAATTTCGAATCCCACTGTGGCAGCTGGTGGAATTTGAATTCAATAAAAATCTACAAATGAATTTAATGATGAGCATGAATCCATTGTTGATAGTCAGGAAAAACCTATCTGGCTCACTATTGTCCTTTAGGGAAGGAAACTGCCATCCGTACCTGGTCTGGCCGACATGTGACTCCAGACCCACAGCAATGTGGTTGACTCTTAACTCTGGGCAATTAGGGATAGGCAATAAATGCTGGCCTAGTCGGTGATGTCCTCAACCTACAAATGAATAATAAAAAAGAAACATCTAGAATATCAAGGGAGTATATCTTGTCTATGTGATAATTACCCGGTGGCACAGTGGTTAGCACTGCTGCCTCACAGCGCCAGAGACCCGGGTTCAATTCCCGCCTCAGGCGACTGACTGTGTGGAATTTGCACGTTCTCCCTGTGTCTGCGTGGGTTTCCTCCGGGTGCTCCGGTTTCCTCCCACAGTCCAAAGATGTGCAGGTCAGGTGAATTGGTCATGCTAAATTGCCCGTAGTGTTAGGTAAGGGGTAGCTGTAGATGTAGGGGTAGGGGTATGGGTGGGTTACGCTTCGGCGGGGCGGTGTGGACTTGTTGGGCCGAAGGGCCTGTTTCCACACTGTAAGTAATCTAATCTAAAAACTTTGGTTGTGAATTTCTTAGCAAAAAATTGGTATCTGGGTACAGCAAGTAATTAAGAAAACTAACATAATTTTATCAAGCGTGGAATTGAATACAAAAAGTGGAAGGTTGTTCTTCGGTTATACAGGACATCTGGAGCACCAGGTACAATATTGATCACCTTATTAAGGAAGGAGATAAATACATTGGAGACAATTCAGAGTAGGAGTCCTAGACTAATACCTGGAATAAGAAAATTGTCTTGCATGGAAATGTTAGACAAGTTGGGCTTGTATCTATTAGAGTTTGGAAGAATAAGAGGCGGCTTGCTTGATACCCATAAAATCCTGAACTGGCTTGACAAGGTACATGTGGAGAGATTTCCTTTTATAGGAGTATCTAGAACCAGAAGTCACTGTTGGAAAATCAGGTCACCCATTTTAAACAGGGATCACAGAATTTTATTTTTCCTCTTGAGGGTTTTGACTCATTGGAACCTTCCCTGAAAAGATAGTGGAAAGAGTCCTTGAATATTTTTTAAGGCAGAGGTAATCAAATTCTTGTTAAGCAAGGAGTTGAAACGTTATTGATGCAGGTGGAAATATGGATTTGAGTTTATAATCTGATAACTTCAACCCATTGAATGGTGAAGCAGACTCAAGCAATATTATAGCTTTCTCCTGCTCTTGATTCATATATCCAAATTGATAGTGAGAGAAACTAACATTAAGGTTTACTGCAGACTGTTCTGTCAGAAGAAAGTGGAGTCTCATTTAAAAATAGTCAGAAAGCGTGGCACTGGAAAAACACAGCAGGTCAGGCAGCATCCGAGGAGCAGGAGAATCAATGTTTCAGACATAAGCCCTTCATCAGGAATGTTGGGGGGATGGGGCTGAGGGATAGATAGGAGGTGGGGATGGGGCCGGGGGAAAAGTAGCGGGGAAAGCAATAGGTAGATGTAGGTAATGGGTGATGGTGACAGGTTGGAGCAGAGGGTGGAGCAGATAGATGGGAAGGAAGATGGACAGGTGGGACAGTCCAAGAGGGTGGTACCAAGTTGGAGCGTTGGATTAGGGATGAGGTGGTGGGGAGGGGAGATGAGGAAACTGGTGAAATTAAAGTTGGAGGGTCCTAAGTAGAAGATAAGGTGTTCTTCCTTCAAGCATTGAGTGGCTAGGATTTGGCAGTTATGGAGGCCCAGGACGTACATGTCCTTGGCGGAGTGGGATTGGACGGGGGAGTTAAAGTGGTCAGCCGCAGAGTGCTAGGGTTATTTGTTGAGTGTATCCCAGGGATATTTTCTGAAATGTTCCATGAGTTAGAGTCCTATCTCCTAAAGTAGAGGAGACCACATCAAGAGCAATGGACACAATAGATGAGGTGTTTGGATGTGTAGGAAAACCTCTGTCGGATGTGGAATGATCCTTTGGGGCCTTGGATGGAGGCGAGGGGGGAGTGTGGACAGCATTTAAGAAGAGGCAAGGATACCATACAAGAAGAGGAAAGGAACCATCATAACATATTCAATCAGCTACATAAACTGAGAATTCCACACTGGTCTGTCTCTAGGCTAGGGACTGTAAAACATAATCACATTTTAATCCAATATGCTAGAGAAACTACTAGAGGCATTTTTCAGTTTAACTTGACAACAGCAAATGAATCTGACAACATACAGGGAAGTAAAGTCGTGGCACTGTCAGAACACAGCAGTCAAAATCAGATTAAGTTTGAACATGCATGTGATTATTGCTCGATATGCTTTTACCTACCACACTTAAATTCCGACAAAATATTCCCTCCCTACTTTTGAACCCATACCTTTCTCTAGTATCATTCCTATTTCTACCCACATGTTTTCCTAACTTACTCCACCCAGGAAACCTACTTGCTGTCCCCTCTCATTTTCTTTTCCCAAATTACTGATTAACACAGCTTCTTACTTTCTCCCACTCATTGTACATCCCTTTCCACATGTAATGTCTACCTTCCTTCCAAACTGTTGTAACTCATTTTCAATAAAAAAAATCCAATATTTAACCCTAGATCCTAACAACTTTGAAATGGTCGTTTCTCTTAACACCTTTGAACCTTATTTCACCTCTCAAATCCTTATCTCTCACTCAATCTAATTGCAACTAGACCATCTCCAGATTCCTGTTTTACTTTGGTGTCCTCTAAGGTTCCCAGCTACCTCCTTCACCTCATTCATAAATTATCCCTTCGTAGCATGATCAAAAGACAAAGAGGGGCTGTTTTTACCCATCCAGACATGAGTCAAAAATTGCATTAGGATAATTGAAATGAAGACAAGAGATTCCAACTGGCTAATCTCCCATTCCTTTCTGCCTACACATAGCTGTCCCACTATCCCGGCTCCATTTCAGGGTAAACATTAAAGATCTGCCCTATTTTCATGGAGTAGGGCTGATTTCTGAAGGCAGTGTTTATCATGATAGCTCAGAAGCTTAATGAAACATAGGGGAGCCCTGGTCATGAACCCTTTTAAGAAGTGCGCTCAAAGATGTTGTCAATTTCACATCATAATTTAGTGCTTTATGGTAAGTTGTGTTTTTAGTAGTGATTAATGACAATACATTGTTTTTAAAAAGTAAATGATCAGCATTATGAAACATGGGCAACTACTCAGTTGTATTAGAATGCATTATCCAATTGATAAAGTACTGTTATGCATTGAAAAGTATTGCTACCTAGAATTGGCTGTGTCCCCTGTGATTTAATCTTTTAATTGATTGACAGCTCAAATATCTAATACCCTGAATTTCTTCTTGAACAGATGGTTATGGTTATTCAATGACTTCAAAGGTCTTAATGTACTCAGCTCTGGAGGCTTTGTTTATACATCTGTGCAATTGAATCCTATAACTAATGCTTGGCCTAGCTCCAAACCCCAGTGTTGGAATGAGTCCAGAAGGTGTTATTGACACAGCTGACAAGAGAGCTGTTAGTTCATTTATCATGACAGGTTTTTAATCACAGAAGAAGATTGTGTTTTTTGATATTGGATATGGATGTGTCTACCATGAACCTGCTGAAAAGAGAGACATGTTGTCATAGCTTTTAAGTTTGCAGTCATTAATATGCAAATACAAGAAATCAAAGTTTCAAATAACCACAATGATTATCCAACAATGCTGGCTAAGGATAGGAAAATTGGAAGCATTGCAGAAATAAGACAGGTTGGGCTAATAATGAACACCTATTGCATGGAAGTAAGGTGGGCATGACTCAATTACAAGTTTATAAAGTTAACATTCAAAGCTGAAAAGGAAAATTGGAAAGCATTTTCTTGACATTGAGGTTCTAATTTTTTTTTCAACCTTACTCTATCTTCCCAACTGTCTCACTGTTGACTAATGCACACGCAAGGACAGGAAACCTTTGAACTATGTCACCATTCCTTTCCTTTGTCATGCCAAATCCTGAATTTTATTTCTAACTAAGGTCCAGTGACACAAGAAAGAACATCATCTTCTCAAAGCCAATTAGAGATGGTCAATAAATGCTCACATCCTATGAATTAACAAAATAAAAATGATCTTACAGAGTGGTAGTGTATTGACAGAACTGCAGTATTTTTAATCCACAGTTACACATGCATCTTCAAGATATATTTCTTCACTAAGTTATATAGTTATCTTCAGAGAATGTGAAAGTTACATGCTGGTAAAATATATTGCAATATCAGCAACCACAAACAACATGCTACAATTAATAGAATTATGGTCATGCAAATTTGTCGCAACCACAAGAAGAAGAGATGGCATATTGGTGCTGCCCTAAAATTAATATCTCAAAAAATTAAAATAATGACAAAGCAGAGACATGTATTATGTTAATCTATAGAATGTGACATTTAATTAAATACTAAAATGTTTGAGCATCCCCCTAATAATTGACCTCCTAGGGCTTTTTAAAGTAAAGATTGATTTTAATGCCTTTCACAATTAAATTTCCTTGTTAAAAGTGTATTATAATTTTCTTTTTTCAAAAGTATGTCAGAAATAGTAAGTTTTAAAGTACTATCGGCCATGGATTGAGAGTGCCAGTAGTTGTAGTGTCCAATTACAGCCGACAGAAAAATTGCACTTTATTAGATAATGCTTTTTCTGCCACAGCCAGGCATCTTCTCAGAGTAGTCTATGAAATAGGAATTTGTATAATCTCATATCTAATCCCTTTTTAATTTTGTGTTTCAGTTTAAAAATAACCAGCAACACAGCTTCATGCTTTAAACAAGATATAAAGTTTAGTTTATTACAAGTATCATTGAATGTTGTTTCAGTAAACAGTGATAAAGTTATTAGCTAAGAAGACAGATACAAGCTTTAAAGTATGAAAAGACACAAGTTATACATGAAAATCAGAATGAGATCAGTCTCTAACAGTATTGCAGCCATGGCTTGCTTGATAATTCTATTTTGAAAGCGAAGGTGTTGAAAACTCAGAGTTAAACCCAATGGTTGTGATGGTTTCTGTAATCAAATATTTGGAGGTCGCTTCTACTGGGGAGCTGTGCAGAATAAGTCCTGTGAGTGTGTGAAGATCCCTTTGGTTCACTTTTATAGCAGCTACAAATTGTAACTCATAGTGGCCCAGTCCAGTGCAGCAGTCTTCCTTATTCCTCCCATTGAACAATGATTGTTGTCTCATGATGTGTTTCTTATGGCTGTCAAACGATTCTTCTCAAAAAGGCTGTTTACTGGGAACTTTATCACAATCAAACAAAATGGCTGCAAATGTTAACACTGATGAATCACTGATTCACAAAGCAATGTCATTTATCCTAGAATTCATTCTGAGGTACCATCTATCTCTAGTTCAACACAACAGAAGTTTTGGAGTCTTCACACATTTTGAGGATTCAATGGGCAATCCTAGAATCTTGAATTTTGGATCCAGAAGTTATGTTGCTTTCTGTATCATTTTGTCAAATGCCATATCGAGTCGTAGAGTCATACAGCATGGGAATAGACCCTTCAGCCCATGCCAACCAGGTTTCCTAACCTGAACTAGTCCCATTTGCCTGCATTTGGCCCATATCCCTACAAACATTTCTTAGGCATGCATCTGTCCAAATGTCTTTTAAATGTTGTAATTGCACTCATCTGCACCACTTCCACTGACAGCTCATTCCACCCTTTCTGCGAGAAAGTTGTCCCTCAGGTCCCTTTTAAATCTTTCTCTTCTCACCTTAAATCTATGCCCTCTAGTTTTGAACCTCCCCTACACTGAGGAAACAACCTTGGCTATTTACACTCTCCATGCCGCTCATGATTTTATAAACCTCTATAAAGTCACCCCTTAGCCTCCGAAGCTCCAGGGGAAAACACCCTAGCATATCCAGTGTCTACTTATAACTCAAACCTTCCAGTCTTGGTAACATCCTCGTAAATCTTGTTACTCCCTTTCCAGTTTAATAACATCCTTCCTATAGCAGGGCGATAAGAATTGTATGCAGTACTCAAAATGTGGCCCTCATCAATGTCTTGTACAGCTGTAACATGATATCACTCTTGTATTCAATGCTCTGGTCAATGGAGGCAAGCATGCCAAATGTCTCCTTCAACACCCTGCTTTCAAGGGACCTTGTACCTGTACTCTCAGGTCTCTCTGTTCAACAATACTCCCCACACCCTACCATTAACTGTGTACGTCCTTCCCTGGTTTGTCATATCACTGTACTCATGGATAACCTTCTTCACTGTGCACTGGATGACCAGTTTTAGTGACATCCACAAACTTGCTAACCATGCCTCATATATTTTCCTCTAAATTGTTCAAATAAATGAAGAACAACAATGGACCCAGCATCAATCTTTGCAGCACACAGCTGGTCACCAGCCTCCAATCTGAAAACAACCATCTACCACCACCCTCTGTCCCGTACTGTCAAGCCAATTTTGTATCCAGTTGGCTAGCTCTTCCTGGATTCCATGTGATCTAACCTTACTAACCAGTCTATCATGCAGAGTCCTTGATAACGTCCACATAGTCAACGTTTACAGCTGTGCCTTCATCTATCTTGTTGGTCACCTCTTCAAAAACCTTAATCAAGTTTGTGAGACATGGTTTCCCACACACAAAACCATGTTGACAATCCCTATTCACTCCTTGCCTTTCCAAATGATGTACATCCTATCTCTCAGAATCTCCTCCAACAACTTACCCACCACTGACATCACGCTTACCGGTACATAGTTCCCTGGCTTTTCCTTTCAGCCTTTCTTAAATAATGGCTCAACATTAGTCACCCTCTAGTCTTCTGGCACCTCACTCGTGGCTGTTGAAGGTACAAATAACTCTATTAGAGGCCCTGCAATCTCTTCCCTAGTTTCCTACAATATTCTGGGATACACCTGATCAGGTCCCAGTGATTTTTCTACTTTTATTCATTTTAAACACCCAGTACACCCTCTCTGTAATGTGAACTCTTTTCAAGATATCACTCTTCATTTCCACAATTTTCCTAGGTTGCATGTCTTTCTCCAGAGTAAATATTGACACAAAATATTCATTTAGGATCTCACCCATTTCCTGCGGTTCCACACAGATATGTCCTTAATCTCTCAGGGACCCAATTCTCCATATTGTTACTCTTTTGCCCTTAATATATTAGTATATCTTTATCTCTTTGTATTCTCCTTAATCTTATCTGCCAAAGCTATCTCATGTCTCCTTTTTGGTCTCCTGATTACCCTCTTATGGATACTCCTATACCCCCAGTACACCTCAAGAATTCACTTGATCCAGCTGTCTATACCTGACATATGCCTACTTCTTTTTCTTGAAGAGAATCTCAGTATCTCTAGTCATCCAGTGTTCCCTATCCCTGCCAGTGTTACCCTTCACTCTAACAGGAACATGCAACCTCTGAACTCTCGTTATCTCTCTTTTGAAAGCCTCCCACTTGCCAGACATCCATTCACCTGCAAACAGCCTCCCTCAAGTAACTTTTGAAAGTTCCTGTCCAATACCATCAAAATTGGCTTTGCGCTAATTTCAAACTTTAACTTGTGGACCAGGCCTAAGATGTACTATAGGAGACAGTGAGGTCTGCAGATGCTGGAGATCAGGGTTGAGAGTGTGTTGCTGGAAAAGCACAGCAGGTCAGGCCGCATCTGGGGAGCAGGAAAATTGACATTTCAGGATTCATCAGGAATAAGGCTGGGAGCCTCGGGGGTGGAGAGACTTTCAACTAAAATGTACCATAACTATTTTAAAACTAATAGAATTATGGGTCATTGGTCAAAGTGCTCCCCCACTAACACCTCAGTCACTTATTTGCCAAGAGGACATTGGATTTTGCCTCTTCATGTTGTACATAATTCTGTGCTCATTTTCAAGTCATACGTTCTGTCCCTGTTTTACATAATAACATCAAAATCAACAGTTCAATAACAAAATTGATAGCAATTTGGGAAACTGAAATTGAGTTGGCTGAACCACAGAAAATTCACTAAAGTGTAATCTAAGAAGCTTAGCAATCCAAATATTAAGCACAGCAGTATTGTCACTCAAAGGAAAGTGAAATTACACCATTACATATTTACATTCACAGTTTCAGTTGTAAGTTTGGACAATATAATTTAGAATGGAAAAACTTGAACTAAAGAGTTGAATATGTACAGTTGAACTGAACTTATGTGTTTGGAATGCTGATCAAGAAATAATAATTTGATTATTTCTCAGGAAAGCTGACTTGAAAGAGGCATCTTTTAATGTTAAACACCAAAATAGAGTATGACTCTTGTTATACATAGGCTAGTCCCAGTCCAGGGCATAGAATTCTGTGGACCCATCCTTAGTTCTGTAAGTGTTATTACAAACAACAGAACCATTCCTCCATCAACAAATCACTGTGACAGTTATTTTGGTTTTTAGCTATTAACCATTACCAGTAAATCACCTGAGTGGCTAATCATCAAAAGGTGAGGGGGGAATGGGAAACCAAAATGGAGTTGAAGGGGGAGACAGAGTCGGCTATTTTTCTGCATATTATACAAGTCAGCTTTGTCTTTCCTAAACTCAGAAGTGCTACCATTACACCCAACTGAGCGACTTTCCCACCACCAAAATTACTGTGACATTTCTTTTTTTTTTAACTATTACCAATAACCCATGTAGTCAATCAAATATTTCCAAGCAAGGCTCATAATAAGCAATACAACTGAATGTATGTTTTTTCACCATAGTCCCAGAGACCATGTGGCTGCTCTCTCACTGGTGCTGAGTTTAACCTGAGATCTAGCATGCCTCAGGTGAGGAGAGGGTTTGAAAAAGTGGGGTCTTCATGGCAATCTCAGCCAATAAAGAAGTTGAACCCACACTGCTACTGTCACTTAGTATTATAAACCAGGTGTCCAACAACTGAGGAAGGTGTAGGAGGACACGTTAGGAGGGGTAGGATGCCAAGTAGAGTATCAAGTGAGTTGAATAGCAGTGGGCAAAGTGCTGGGATTAGGATACAGGATGGCAAGGAGACCAGATTAAGTGATGCTGTGTTTATGGCATGTCAGGGTGTTTGGTTGATATTAGGTTCATTGGTGTATGGTTAGTTGGGTTGAAAGCCAAAAGGGGATGCAGACACAGGTCTGTTCCAAAGCAGAGACTGAGGGAATTGAAGGCCTAGTTGTGGAATGATTGGAGTTGAGGGAGGGGTTGCCAGTTCTGGACCAGAGAGAGGGAGTGAGTGGGTCCAGAGTGGAGGAATGAGGTTGCTGATTCTGGAACAGGGAGAGGAGATACTCAGGGCCATGTGGCTGTGTTGCTTCTCAGAACAACATAGCTCTCAAGGACTGTTTCCTTTCATGTGCAATTGTTATTGGTCAGATAAATACAAACAAACCTCCCCAATCGTCATTCATCGATACTCCCAAGATTATGTGATGCATTATTCAGAAGACAGGAGAAAATGGTAGACGTCCATGGCTGGCATGCAGACAGCAAATGATGAACTTGAACATCAGAAGAAAGTTTGAATGCAATAGTGAATTGATGACATCTAGAATCCAGCAGAAATTGATGGCACATACCCAGAACAAACATCATATTCAAATACGATGACCAAGAATGAAGCCACAACAATATGACAAAAGAGATGCCAAATCAGAAAAATATGACAACCAGAAATATTGAATAACCCTTTTGCAATCAGAACATGGTATAAGATGCAACTAAGTAAAGCAAGCCTAACCAGAATTCTACATATAGCAGCCTCCTGCACAGATCGCCATAATGGATGCTGGGATACATATGCAAACGCCAATATGTTTCAGAGACTGTTATTGTATTTCTCTGCATTAAAATATGTACAGACACAACATTTTTTTGTTCTTATTTAAGTAGTTTGATTGTTTGAAAGTAAACCTCTTGTTTAAAATAAAGATGGATATTGAGATATTATGTACATACAAATTAAAAGGAGTGTATGTTAGACTACTGTCAATCGTCACCCACCTCAACAGGATATGATACACTAAGCCCGTGATTTTTGAGTGAATCTGAAGCAACAGTGAAAGAAGTCAGATATAACATACTTAGCTTCTTGTGAGCATTATCTTAAAATATTATCTTTGAAAAAAGAGTTTCATTAATCCTTGTGTGTGATTGGTACACTTAGTATAAAAGCATAACATAAGTCAGGTGGAAAGATCAAAGGTTTCAAAACACATTGTTCATAATCATGGCATATAATTGTCCAAATGTATTCAGAAAGAACAAGAAAGGAAACCTTTGAGGTACTATGTGTTATTAACAAGAAGTCACTTGATTTTGAAAAATTTCTGAATGCTAATATTAGAAAATGACCATGGTGATGCAGGAGGACTTAAGAAATCTGAATGTCTTTCCTCGCTAGCAGAGAACAAGAATCAGCTGTTCAATTACCTTCACAATAATAAACAATGTACCATAGATTCAAAAGTGAAGCCATGGCTTGGTTAATTGTGTTTTTATTATTTCCCGACTACACCAAAAAACCTGTAGCATGATGTTCCAGGACCTTAAAGAAAAATTGTGAGCATTTTGCACTAAAGACCATGAAAACAAAAATTTCAGAAGATTTGACAATTCCTTTTTTTTGATCTGTTCATACAATATTGGTGTCACTGACTAACCTAATGTTTATTGTCCATTGATAATTGCACTGAGGAAGGTAATGGTGAGCTGCCTTCTTAAACTGTGGCTGCTCTTGGTGTATAGGAACACCTAAAAGTGTTGTTAAGAAGAGATTTTCAGGATTTTGATCCACATCAGTTATGTATGGGAATATACTTCCAAGTTTGGCTTGAAGTAGAATTTGCAAATGGTGGCAATTCCATTTATCTGCTTGTCCTTCTATGCAAAGATAAAATGTTTGGAAGATGTTTTTGGAAGAGTTTTGGTGAGTTATTACAGTACATCTTGTAGATGTGTTACAACTGTGCATTAGTGATGAAGTAAATGAAGGTTGAAGTTGGTGGATGGGGTGCCCATCAAATGGGCTGCTTTGATAAGATCATGTCAAGACTCTTGAGAATGGTTAGAGTTGCACTCACCCATGGAATGTTTGACCTGTGCCTTAGATAGTGCACAGGCTTTGAGGAGTAAAGAGGTACATTGAGCACCATAGAATTCCCAGTCTCTAACCAACTTTTAGCCAGAATCTATTTACCTAGTCCAGTTCAGTTTCCAAACAATGCTAATCCTATGATGTACATAATGGGGAATTTGGTGATGGTACTGTTAGTGGGCAATGGTTAGATTGCTTCTTCTCAGAGATGCTCATTGCTTTGCACTTGTGTGGCATGAATGTTGCTTGACAATTGTCATCCCAAACCCAGATGTTGTCCAGGTCTCACTGAATATGTCCGTAGTATCTGAGGTGAATGGTGCTGAAAACTGTGCAATTATTAGTGAACATCCTCACTCTGACCTCATAAATGAAGCAGCTAGAAATGCTTGGGTCTAGGATACTATTAGTCATACTCACATTATGTTACCTTATCATCAATATCCAAGACACCATCATTACCATTGCTGGGTATGTCCAGCATAGATGGTGGCAAAATAGTATACATACAGGAAAGAATTGCACTGTTGGTTTTCAGCATTGACTCCACACCCCATGAAGTCTCATTGGGTCAAACATGAAAAAAGAAAAGTTCCACTGAATACCGCATATCACCCACTCTTGGCTGATGAACCAGCACTCCTCCATGTTGAACACCACTTGGAGGAAACACTGATGGGTGGCAAGGGAGCAGAATGTGCTCTGGGTAGGGGGTCTCACTGTCTGGTGATACCCCACCTCTTGATTTTCTTTTATAATTTGTTACCTACATGAAATTTTAGATTTCTTTTCTTGTTAGCTGCCCATCTTTTCTCATGTTCTCTCTGACTCTCAAAATTTCTTCTTCACTTCACCTCTGACCTTTATATATTCAGTTACTTCAAACTTATTGAAGGTAAAATTAACTCCAAAAGGGTTACATGTACATAACAACAGAGCTGGTAAATGGGAGGTTTCAGACAGGGTTGCTGAATTAGAGACAATAAAAAGTAATTTAATATCCCAACATCCATTCCCAGTCATTGATACTGCAATGATCTTGAATCTGGAGGGGCCATTAGTCAGACAGATACATTTTTATGTTGAAGCTGCAACATTTTTTAAAGAAAGAGAGCTATGAAATCAGGTAAGTCAGAGCTGCAAATACTTTAAAAAGTGGAGACTGTGGGAATTAACATTTCTGCTCTGGACTGTAAGACATCAGTTATAACTGGGTGGACTAATCAGAAAGAAGTGCTCATTTGCACATTTACCTTACTGTGGAATAAAGTGCTTTAACACTTTGGAATCAGACCTTTTTGCACCTGTTGTTAACACAATTCCTCTTGGAGAGTTTGAAAAGAATACACATATTTACATCTTCAGCAACCTTGAAGTACTGTGGACATTTTAACTTGTAATTCTAAAACATGTTTTTTAAAAGAGGGCTGATACAACAAAGAATGGTTGCAGATGTAAATTAAATAGCGAGCTGGAGACAGAGAGAGGGAGAGAATCATGGAATGTCACACCTAAAGATGCAAAGGATATTTCAAACAGCAATCCTTCAAGGATGTAAGTAACAAGTCAAAATAGACTGGACTGTAATCTCTTCTGACTGCAAAGTTAACGATAAATTGATGCCACCCTGCTCAACAACAAGCCACGCCCTTCAGAAAATGTTTCAAACTTCAGACAGATTTTGTGTTTTCCCTTTGATGAATACAAAAGGAACAGGTGTTAAAAGGCCAATTGCAACTCCACAGAAATGTGCTAATGGGACTGAACACCACTGTGAGTGACATTATGTGTTCAGGCATGACTTTGCTTTGAAAATTACAATCAAAGAATTATCTCTTAGTCACACTTGTGTTGCAAGTTGATTTGTTCCTCACTCTGAATACTGGAGGCAAGCTAGCGAGCAAGTGAGATAAAAGACAGTAAGCAACATCAGGATCCCCCTGCATCTTGAATGCTGGAATTTGGTCACAACTGAAAGGGGTCAAAACAAGTGAATTGGAACAAACTTGCACCGTGAAAAATCTTTCCAAAGTCAATAGTACAAATAACATCCTCTACAACAGCTTCTCTTCACTCTTCATAAACTATTCAGAAACTGATCTGTAATTTTATTTTGACTTCAATATTTTTAGACTCATTCTTAATTTTAATCTGTGTTCATGGGGTGCCTTGCTTCTGATTCTTCTCATGTTTTGTAATTAAAAACTCAATTTTTATTAACTCAAGAAAGGTTGATTAAAATGGCTCCCTTTACAACGTAAGTTCACTTGGGTCTGGGAGAAAAGTATCACAAGGGGAGCAATTTGTTTTTAAAATAACTTTGTTGCAACCAGCCAAGGTGGTGGGTAAATAACAAAGGAGGTCATCCATCAGGAAACCCCAAGGTGACAAGAATAAAGGCAAATGTGGCAGTCAATGCTTGTGGTGCCTAGAGATGAGACTGGATTCAGTGTAGGAAGATAATGAATGCCAGTCTAAGTGCCACTATTCACTTGTTGCTTCATGCCCCTGTGATTGTGAGGCAATAAGTTTGCTGCTCCTCAGGACTGTCACCCACAAAATTTACCTGCCAGGCATTTCCATCGAATCCCTCATGTACAATCAATGTTTCTTCTTCATTGGACCTCCCTGGCTTGTACTACTTACTGCACAACACCATTGCCTTTTGCCACCTACCAGGGGTGACATTTAAAACAGGAAATGAGCTACAATACTCAACACATACCAATAGTTCACTTACCTTCCATCACAACTCAGAGATGTTATGCATCACACAGCTTCTTACCAAAGGTTTGCATAAGACACAGCAAAGGGACAGGCAACTCACACAAATTTCAGATGCATGTATCATACAAAACTCTATTGATGTGATCAGGTGACCCATGACTGCCAGGATTGTAACAGAAATATTGGTATTTTCTCATGAGCATTGATGAAATCTCAAAATGTGGAAACCAAGTTTAAACCTAGTCAGACTCTGCAATTTGAAAACTGTAAAGCTGAAACAGGCAGCATTCATTCAGCCAAACCTTGGACAAGCAACCTCCTGTTGAAATCAGACAGGCCTGGAGCTGTCTGGCCACATGCTAACAGTCTCTTGTTTCAGGACGAACCATTGTTTGCAACTCCAGTGAGCCTGCTGAGTTAGGATTTTTCAATCAGATTGATAAGAGGCCAGAAGCACAGTGTGACAAGGACAGCACTTGACAGTTGAAGGTTCAAAACCATAGAATTCCTATGGCGTGGAAACAAGCCCGAGAGCCAAGTAAGTCCATACCGACCCTCCGAGGGGTATCCTACCCAGACCCATTCCCCTACTATTCTACATTTACCCCTGACTGACGCACCTAACCTACACATCCCTGAACACTATGGGCAATTTAACATGGCCATTTCACCTGACCTGCACATCTTTGGATTGTGGGAGGAAACCAGAGCACCCAGACATGGGGAAAATGTGCAAACTCTACACAGACAGTCGCCCATGGCTGGAATTAAACCCAGGTCTCTGGCGCTGTGAGGCAGCAGTGCTAATCACCAATCCACCATGCTGCCCATATTCTGCAGCCTCTACATATGGAAAGTAATCACCTTGTTGGATCTTCCTGACTCTGCCTGTTGCTAGTATTGGACCCGGGCTACAGAAACTTGGAGAGGAGTGCAAAGAGAGGGATAAAAGAGGCAACTTGGAGGAGCAGATCTCTCTGCTTTTTGCACCTTTTTTTCAATGACACCTTCAAGTGACAGATGAATTGCACAGCATCTCCAGCTCCTTGTACCATGTGGCAAGCAATGTCAGACTGACCAGACCCAGACAGACCACCTCAGTGAGATGACCCGAAGAGCAGAACCAGCCCTAAAAAAAGGGAAGTCCAAATCAATGACTGCAGATCCTGAAATATCAACCAACCCTCAAAGAGCAAGGAGCAGCCTGTCTCAGCCTTATTGAATGGGTATTACCAGTCCTTCCAGATAAACCATTCAAATGCAGGAGTAGGAAATTGTGGATCAGATGTAGTGAATTGTCCGAGACACTTGTCAGGAATAGATAGCTAGTGTAAGTTTGAAATTGTTACTTAGAGGTTTAAAACTGTTCACTGAAGGTTCCTGTGAAGAGACTGATGGAGTCTGATAGAGTTTAATTAAAGTACAATAATAGAGTCTGCTAAATATTGTTTTTCCTTGATAAAATGTTCAATAAGTGTTGAACCTTCCCTTTACTCTTGCCCCCTTTGACGATCTCACAGCATAATGTGTCTGAGTTAAAAAGGGTTATTGAAAACTGATCAAGGTTAGTCAGAGTATATTTACACCTTATATCATTTTATAACATTGATTTCCATCATCTCCAGGTCTTTGCCAAACTCAACCAACCCTCATTCAGAACCACTCCCTTGCATCTTCCTCTATACCACATTTTTATTTTAAGTGTCACACTGGGACAGTTACAGCTCAAGAGATTCACATATCCATGTCCAACAATGCAGGCTTAATGTTGATGAACCTATTCTCATGGATGTTAATGCCTCTACAGTTCTGCAAGAGAAGAACATACACAATAACTGCAACCATGTGTGCACAATGAATGGCATGACAAAGTCAGGATCCTTGCGAAACTGAGTGACTGGCTGACATGTTGCAAAGGTGGGAGGGGAGCAGACACATGTGGAAGGCGAGATTGGCTATTCAAGGAGTGCAGTTATTGTTGGTCAGCTAATAATCCAGAGGCCCAGGTAATGCTCTGGTGACCTGGGGTTGATTCCTACCATGACAGATGGTGGCATTTGAACTTATGAAGTATTTGGAACTGAAAATCTAATGATGAGCATAAATCTATTGTTATTGTTGCAAGAACCTATGTAGTTCACTAAAGTCCTTCAGGGAAATGTACTGTCTTAATCTGGTCTGGCCTACATGTGACTCAAGACCAACAGCAATAGAGTTTATTCTTAAATGCTGTTGGAAGTAACCTAGCAAGCTAATAAAAAGTCTTTAAAAAAAAAATTAAACCAAACTGACCACCGCAGATGCTGGAATCCAAAGTAGACAGCAGGAGGCTGGGCGGCACGGCGGCTCAGTGGTTAGCACTGCTGCCTCACAGCACCAGGGTACCAGGTTCAATTCCAGCCTCAGGTGAATGTCTGTGCGGAGTTGGCACATTTTCCTCGTGTCTGCGTGGGTTTCCTCAGGGTGCTCTGGTTTCCTCCCACACTCCAAAGATGTGCAGGTTAGGTGAATTGGCCATGCTAAATTGCCCATAGTGCTAGGTGCATTAGTCAGAGGGAAATGAGTCTGCGTGGGAAACTCTTTGGAGGGTCGGTGTGGACTGGTTGGGCCGAAGGGCCTGTTTCCACACTGTAGGTAATCTAAAGCTAGGCAGCATCAGGTGGTAGAGAAGTCAATGTTTCATGTGTAACCCTTCTTCAGGACTGGTGGTGGTATAGGGGGAGCTGCAGATAAAGGAGGTGGCGGGGCAGGATGGTGAAATGGGGATCGGTGAAGTCAGGTAGAGGGTTTGACCTGTTTGGTCAATGGGAGGAGTGAATCCGGTTGGTGGAAGGGAGGGGGAGGGGCTGGGAAGGGTGTTGGGGGATGGGGAGGGAGGTTATTTGAAAGTGGAGAATTTAATGTGGGGAGGGAGGTTATTTGAAAGTAGAGAATTTAATGTTTAGTCTTCTGGACTGGAGGCTGCCCAGGTAGAAGATGAGGTGTTGTCCCTCCAATTTACAGTGTGCAGTGAAGACACCAAGGATTGTCATAGAGATATACAGCATGGAAGCAGATCCTTTGGTCCAACTTGTCCATGCTGACCAGATATCCCAACCCAATCTTGTCCCACTTGCCAGCACCCGGCCCATATCCTCCAAACCCTCCCTATTCATGTACCCATCTAGATGCCTTTTAAATGTTGCAATAGTAACAGCCTCTTCTATGTCCTCTGGCAGCTCATTCCATACATGCACCATCCTCTGTGTGAAAAGGTTGCCCCTTAGGTCTCTTTCATATCTTTCCCCTCTCACCCAAAACCTATGCCATCTAGTCTGGACTCCACCATCCCAAGGCAAAGACTTTGTCTATTTATCCTATCCATGTCCCTCATGATTTTATCGACCTCTATAAAGTTACCCCTCAGCCCCCAACGGTCCAGGTAAAACAGCCCCAGACTATTCATCCTCGCCGGATAGCTCAAATCCTCCAACTCTGGCAACATACTTGCAAATCTTTTCTGAACCCTTTCAAGTTTCACAACATCTTTCTGATAGGAGAGAGACTAGAATTGCATGTAATATTCCAAAAGTGGTCTAACCAATGTCCTGTACAGCTGCAACATGACCTGCCAACTCCTAAACTCAATACTCTGACCAATAAAGGAAAGCATACCTAATGCCTTCTTCACTATCCTATCTACCTGTGGCACTACTTTCCAGGAGCTATGAACCTGCACTCCAAGGTCTCTTTGTTCAGCAACACTCCTAGGACCTTACCGTTAAGTATATAAGTCCTGCTAAGATTTGCTTTCCCAAATTGCAGAACCTTGCATTTATCTAAATTAAACTCCATCTGCCACTCCTCAGCCCATTAGTCCAACTGATTAAGATCCTGTTGTAATCTGAGGTAACCTTCTTCGCTGTCCACTACACCACCAATTTTGGTGTCATCAGCAAACTTACTAACTATACCTCTTATGCTCACATCCAAATCATTTAAATAAATGACAAAAAGTAATGGACCCAGCACCGATCCTTGTGGCACTCCACTGGTCACAGGCCTTCAGTCTGAAAAACAACCCTCCACCACCACCTTCTGTTTTCTATCATTGAGCCAGTTCTGTAATCAAATGGCTAGTTCTCCCTGTATTCCATGAGATCTAACCTTGCTAACCAGTCTCCCATGGGGAACCTTGTTGAATGCCTTACTGATGGACAGGTTAGGCAGGTCATGAGGGAGGTGCCAAATTGGAAGGTTGGATCTGGGATAAGGCAGAGGGAGGGGAAATGAGGAAACTGGTGAAATCCACATTGATGCCGTGTAGTTGGAGGGTCCTGAGGTGGAAGATGGGGTACTCTTCCTCCAGGCATTGGGTGGTTAGGGAGTGGTGAAGGAAGAGGTCCAGGACCTGCATGTCCTTGGCTGAATGGGAGGGGGAGTTGAAGTGTTTGGCCACAGGGCAGTAAGGTTGGTTGGTGCAGGTGTCCCGGAAACGTTCTCTGAAGCGATGTGTGAGTAGGCATCCTGTCTCAACAATGTAGAGGAGAGCAACGAATACAGTAAATGACATGCATGGAAGTGTAGGTAAAACTCTGAAGAATATGAAGGCTCCTTTGGGGCCTTGGACAGAGGTTAAGAGGGAGGTGTGGGCACACGTTTTGCAATTCCTGCAGCCTTAGGGGAAGGTGCCGGGGGGCGGGATGGTGGGTTGGCGGTGGGGGGTGGGGGGGTTGGACCTGACAAGAGAGTGCGGAAGGCATGGTCTGTACAGAACGTGGATAGGGTTGGGGAGGGAAATATATCTCTGGTGGTGGGGTCTGTTTGGAGGTGACAGAAATGGCAGAGGATGATGCGATGTATACAGAGGTTGGTGGGATGGAGGGTGAGGACTGGGGAATCTGTCCTTGCTGCGGTTGGAGGGGTGGGGTTCAAGGACGGAGGTGCGGGAAGTGGAGGAGATGAGCTGGAGGGCATCCTCGACCATGTGGGAGGAGAAATTGCGTTTTTTAAAGAAGGAGGCCATCTGGTGTGATCTGTGGTGGAACTGATCCTCCCAGGACTCCTTTGTCAGGTCCATGCCCCCCACCAACCCACTCTCCCCTCCCTGCACCTTCACCTGTTATCACAGAAATTGCAAAACCTATGTCCACACCTCCCCTCTCACCTCTGTCCAAGGCCCCAAGGAGCCTTCCACATCCTTCAGAGTTTTACCTGCACTTCCACACGTGTGATTTACTGTATCCGTTGCTCCTCTCCATTTTTGAGACAGAATGCCTACTCACAGAGCGCTTCAGAGAACGTCTCTGGGACACCTACACCAAACAACCTGACTGACCCGTGGGCAAAATCCCCGTCCCACTCTGCCTAGGACATTCAGGTCCTGGGCTTCCTCCATTGCCACTCCCTAACCATCCACGCCTGAAGGAAGAACACCTCATCTTCCAGCTCGGGACCCTCCAACCTCACTGCATCAATGTCGATTTCATCAATTTCCTCATTTCCCTTCCCCCCACCTTATCCCAGTTCCAACCTTCCAACTTGACAATGCCATCATGACTGGTCCGACCTGTCCATCTTCCTTCCCACCTATTCACTCCATCCTCCCCTCTGACCTATCACTATTACCCCACCTCCATCTACCTATTGTACTCTCCGCTACCTTCTCCCGAGTCCCAGCCCCTCCCATTTATCTCTCCTCCCCCTCTGCTCACAGCCCCATTCTTAATGAAGGGCCATTGCCCAAAATGTCGATTATCCTGCTCTTTGGATGCTGCCTGACCTGATGTGCTTTTCTAGCACCACACTCTCAACTGTTACTTTTGAGTGTCCACAAATGGTGATGCAAAGTCAGAAGTTCTCAAAACTAGTCTCTATTAATTGCCCTGGCTTCCTCAGTATTGTCTGCAGCTACTGTGGTATCTCCATCAGACTCTGCTTCTTTCTCATCTGCTCCAGCTCCCCCTATTTTAATTCTTAACCTCAGATTTGAATTAGCAGTGCTAATTACAATAGTATTCACCAGTTTTCCCTGTATAATCCTGGGTAAAAGTTCAAACAATTGTCCGAGGACTACCGTGGTTCAAGACAACAGCTCATCAGCAATTCCTCCAGGACAATTACAGTTGCATTGGGAGCAAGCGTGTTGAGTCAGAGGAAGTGTTAGTTCCAAAAGGGTCAGAGCTTCTTTTGGTGGAGGGAGCAAATTTTGTCCAATGGGTTCAAGATGGTATGTTCTGCTGGGTAGGTGTCTGTTAGTTCACAGGATGGGAGGTATCAAGTTGTGATTGGTAGTGACTTCAGTCGGAGGGTAAGTCGGGTGGGGTGTGTCACTTTGATAAATACTCAGGAGCTGAAGCAGATATTAATTCCTCCATCATCTTCAGGATAAGAACTAAGCTTAAGTAAATTATAACCTCCCACAGTCATTGATTATAACTCGGAATTGAGGACTTTGTCAGAATTTTCCAAATGTCAGGAAACTGCCCATAAGAAATATCAATTTCCTGGGCAATTTCTGCAGAGTCAACTGTGACAGGGTTTTGGTATTGACCCAACTGGAGCTGGAGCTAGATGAACTTCAGATTATTTGGGAGGTTGAGGGGGCGATAGAGAGGAGTTATAGGGAGGCAGTCACACCCAATTTACAGGATAAAGGTAGCTGGGTGACCATCAGGAAAGGGAAGGGGAATAGGCAGACAATGCAGAGAACTCCTGTGGCTGTCTCACTCCACAATAAGTATACCATTTTGGATACTGTTGTGGGGGAAGACCTACCAGGGGAAAGCCTCGGTAGTCAGGTCTCTGGCATTGTGGCACAGAAGGGAAGTGTGGAGAATAGGAGAGCAATAGTGATAGGAGATGCAATGGTTCGAAGAACAGACTGGAGATTCTGTGGTCATGAACAAAACTCCAGATGGTATGTTGCCTCCTGAGTGCCAGGGTCAGGGATGTTTCGGATCAAGTCTGCAGGATTCTTAAGGGAGAAGGTGAGCAGCCAGAAGTCGTGGTACACATTGGTGCCAAAAAAGGATAAGGACATGAAAAAGGATAAGGAAAAAGGATAAGGACATGAAAATTTAATATAGGGAGTTAGGTTGGAAGCTAGAAGGTTGGATGAGCAGAGTAGTAATCTCAAGATTGCTACCGGTGCCATGGGCTAGTGAGGCTAGGAACAGAGAGCAGATGAACATGTGGCTGCAGGAGGGTGGACTTCAGATACGTGGATCATTGGGATACCTTCAGGGGAAGGTGGGACCAATACAAGAAGGACAGGTTGCACCTGAACTGTAGGGGCACCGATACCCTGGGCTGGAGGTTTGCTAGAGCTCTTCAGGACGGTTTAAACTAGTTTGGCAGGGGGTGGGAACCAGGGCTATGGATCTGAGGATGGAGCAGCTAGTGAACAGGCAGAGAGTCTGTGAGGACAGATAGACAGTTGATAGGACAAAGTTGCAGTCAGTGTGATAGGTTGAAGCATGTCTATTTTAACGCAAGATGAATCAGGAATAAGGGTGATGAATTCAGAGCATGGATCAGTACTTGGAAATATGATGTTGTAGCCAATACAGAGACTTGGATATCACGGGGAAGGAATGGTTGTTGGATATTTCAAAAGGAATGGGGCAGAGGTAAAAGAGATGAGGGAGTGGCATTGCTAATCAGGGATAGTATCACAGCTGCAGAAAGGGAGGTCATCGAGGAGAGTTTGTCTACAGGGTCAGTATGGTGGAATTCAGATACAGGAAAGGAACGGTCACTTTATTGGGAGTTTTCTACAGACCTCTCTCCCCAATAGCAACAGAAACACAGAGGAGCAGATTGGAGAAGGATTTTGGAAAAGTCACAGGATTGTTGTCATGGGTGACTTTAACTTCCCTAATATTGATTGGAATCCCCTTAGTTCAAATAGTTTGGATGCAGTGGCTTTTGTCAGGTGTGTCCAGGAAGGATTCCTGACTCTTTATGTAGATAGACCAACTGGAGGGGAGGCCATATTGGATTTGGTACTTGCAACAAACCAGGCCAGGTGTCAGATCTCTCAGTGGGATAGCATTTTGATGATTGTCATCACAACTCCCTGACCTTTACTGCAGTCATGGAGAGGGATAGGAGCAGACGGTGTGGGAAAGTATTTAATTGGGGGAGGGGGAATTACAATGCTATTAGGTGGAACCTGGGGTGTCCAAATTTGGAACAGATGTCCACAGGAAATGCACAACAGAAATGTGGAGGCTGTTCAGGGAGCACTTGCTAATAGTGCTGGATAGGTTTGTCCCACAGAGGCAAGAAGGGATGGTAGGGTGAAGGAACATTGAGTGACAAGGGATGTGAAACATCTAGTCATTAGGAAAAAGGAAGCTTATTTAAGGTGAGGAGGCAAGGATCAGACAGGGCTCTAGATGGTTACAAGTCAGCCAGGGAAGGAAGTGAAGGATGGACTTGGGAGAGCTAGAAGGGGCATGAAAAAGCTTTAGCGGGTAGGATTAAGGAAAACCCTAAGGCACTCTACACTTATGTGAGGAACAAGAGGATGACCAGAGTGAGGGTGGGACCAATCAGGAATGGTGAAGTGAACCCGTGTCTGGAGTCGGAGGAGGTATGAGAGTTGTTAATGAATATTTTGCTTCAGTATTCACTACTAACAGGGGCCTTGTCATTTGAGACAACAGCATGAAACAGGCTAATACGTCTAAACAGGTTGATGTAAAAAAAGAGGACGTGCTGAAAATTTTGAAAAACATGAGGATAGATAAGTTCCCTGGGCCAAACAGGATATACACAAGGTTACTATAGGAAGTGAGGGAAGAGATTGCTGCACTTTGGCAATGATTTTTGCATCCTCACTGTCCAATGGAGTAATGTCAGATAATTGAAGGATGGCAAATGTTTTCCCTTGTCCAAGAAAGGGAATAAGGATAATCTTGGGAATTACAGACCAGTCAGTCTTAGGTCTGTGGTGGGCAAATTATTGGAGAGGATTCTGAGACACAGTATTTATGATTACTTGGAAACCACAGTTTGCTTTGAGATAGTCAGCACGGCTTTGTGAAGGGCAGATCATACCTCACAAACCTTATTGACTTATTTGAGGATGTGACAAAACACATTGATGAAGATGGAACAGTAGAAGTGATATACATGGACTTTAGCAAGATGCTTTATAAGCTTCCCCATGGTAGGCTCATTCAGAAAGTAAGGAGGCATTGGATACAGGGAAATTTGACTGTCTGCACACTGAGTTAGCTGGCCAATAGAAGACAGAGGGTGGTAATAAATGGAAAGTATTCAGCCTGGAGCTCAGTGACCAGTGGTATTCCGTAGTGATCTGTTCTGGGTCCTCTGCTCTTTGTTATTTTTATAACTGACTTATATGAGGAAGTGGAAGGGGGCGATGGTAAGTTTGCCAATGACACAAAGGTTGGTGGAGTGGTGGATAATTGGAGCGCTGTTGTAGTTTGCAAACCATTGACAGGATGCAGAACTTGCCAGATAAATGGCAGATAGAGTTCAACCTGAAAACATGTGAAGTGATTCATTTTGGAAGGTCTAATTTGAATGCAGAATACAGGGTCAAAGGCAGGATTCATGGCAGTGTATGGAGGAACAGAGGGATCCTGGGCTCCATGTCCTTAAATCCCTCAAAATTGCCACCCAAATTGATAGGGTTGTTAAGGAGTCCTATGGTGTGTTGACTTTCATTAATAGGCAGATTGAGTTGAAGAGCCGTGAGGTTATGCTTCAGCTCTGTAGAGCCCTGGTTAGACCACACTTGGAATATTGTATTTATTTCTGGTCACCTCATTATAGGAAGGATGTGGAAGCTTTAGAGAGCATGCAGAGGAGATTTACCAGGATGCTGTCTGAACTGGAGGGTGTGTCTTATGTAGAAAGGTTGAGGGAGCTAAAGCTTTTGGAGCAAAGAAGAGTGAGACGTAACTTGACAAAGGTGTACAAGATGATGAGGCATAGATAGCATGAATTGTCAGAGACCTTTTCCCAGGGCAGAAATGGCTATCACAAGGGACATAAGTTTAAGGTGATTGGAGGAAGGTTTAGGGGAAATGAGAGATGTTAATGCTTTGCACTGAGAGTGGTGGGTGCGTGGAATGCACTGCCAGCAGTGGTAGTAATGTTAGGTACATTAGGGTCATTTACGAGACTCTTGGATAGGCACATAGATGATAATAAAATGAAGAGTATATAGGTTAGCTTGATCTTAGAATAGGAAAAATGGTCAGGACACCGAAGGGTTTGTAATATGCTGTACTGTTCTATGCTCTATGTTCAATGCTCAACTTCAATCTATGCTGCTGCATTGACCAATTTCCTATCAGAAATTCTGGGCCACAGGCATTTCATTCTAGTGCATCGCTATTCTCAGTTATAGAAATGACAAATGATTTAAACAGCTGCAATTACAATGGAAAGTGATAGCTTGAGTTTGACGTCATTACATTGGGCAATAAAGAAATAGGTGACTTTTGTTGGTATATACAGAATCGTATGGTGACTTGCCTATTGGTTATTCTCTATAATGGAATCCAGAAAGTGATTGTTAAGCAGTGAATCAATAGGACAGAAGAATCCCCTGCTCTGTTTTGGAAGTACTCAGCTAATCCAGCACAAACTTGGAATCAAGCTCGCAACACCTTTGGTTTATGTAGTCCAGTTGCCTATATTGATCAGTGCATTGAGTATAGGAGTTGGGATGTCATGTTATGGCTATACAGGACATGAGTTAGGTCACTTTTGGAATACTGTATTTAATCCTGGTCTCCCTGCTATAGGAAAGATGTTAAACTTGAAAGAGTTCAGAAAAGATTTCAAAGGATGTTGCCGGGGTTGGAGGGTTTAAGCTATAAGGAGACGCTGAATAGGCTGGGGCTATTTTCCCTGGAACATCGGAAGCTGAGAAGTGACCTTATAGAGGTTTATAAAATCATAAGGGTCATGGATAGGGTAAATAGGCAAGGGCTTTTTCCCAACTTCAGGAAGACTAGAGGGCATTGGTTGAATGTGAAAGAGGAAAGATATAACAGAGACCAAAGGGGCAAAGTTTTCATGCAGAGGGTGGTGCATGTAAGGAATGAGCTGCAAGAAGGCTGGTACAACTGCAACATTTAAACGGCATCTGGATGGGTTAATGAATATGAACTATTTCGAGGGATATGGGCCACACTGAGACCATATTAATTTAGGGTAGCTGGTCAACATGCACATGCTGGACCAAATTGTCTGTTTCCAAGGGTTACAGCTCTATGACTCCATCCTGTTCATCACCTGTAAACAGAATCTGAGAATCTTTGACTAGTTCTTCTACTTCCCACAGCTTTATAGACTGTCCAATGAAGCTCTGTGTGCTATCAATTCGAAGCTTTAAAAAAAATGCTCTTTATAATCATAGAAGCCACACAGTGTGGAAACAGGCCATTTGGCCCACTGGGTCCACACCCACCCTCCAACAACCATCCCACTTAGACCCACCCCGTTACCCAATAATCCTGCATTTCCCCTGGCTAATCCACCTAGCCTGATTTGGAGATGCCAGTGTTGGACTGGGGTGTACAAAGTTAAAAAATCACACAACACCAGGTTATAGTCCAACAGGTTTAATTGGAAGCACTAGCTTTTGGAGCGCTGCTCCTTCATCAGGTGGTTGTGGGGTACACAATTGTAAGACAGAATTTAAAACAAAGGTTTACAGTGTGATGTAACTGAAATGATTCCTTTAAAAAAACCTTGATTGTTTGTTAAATCTCTCCTCTGTTAGAAGGACCATAATAATTTCACTTCTTTCACATGTAAATCACAAAACATTTTTTAAAAGTTACCTTCTCAGATTAACTGTAACAATTGATGTCAGTCCAGATAAGATGTTAAGATGTTGAAGGTGTTCGCTCCCCTGTGTTCCCTGTCTGTGCCATAATGTTTGGACTGATTCTAATCTAAAAAGTGAGTTTAGAGAGTCTTGCATGGATTCATGCAGTTTTTGAACAAAGTACAAATTCACCCCACAAACGTATATGTGTATATGTGCATGTGGGTTTTTGTGTGTGTGTGTGTGTGTGTGCGCGCGCTTCTGGGGTGAGGGGTTGTGAGTATCTGAGTGTGAGTGTAAAAGGGTCTAAGTGTGTGAAAGGGTGCATGTGTGAGTGTGGGAGTGTATGTGTCTGTATGAGTGTGTGTCCGTAGGAGTGTGTGTGTCTGGGGTGGGGGTTGTGAATGTTTGTGAGAGAGAGTATATATGTGTGTGTGTGTGTGAGTGTAAAATTGTCTAAATCTGTGAGAGGGTGCATGTGTGAGTGTGGGTATGTGTGTGTCTGTAGGAGTGTGTGTGTGTCTGTGTTTGTGTCTCTGCAGTCATTGGAGGTTTGGTCAAAGAAACAGGAAGATCAGAGTGGAATCTGAAAAATAAAAGATTGTATGCTTAAAAATAACAAGATGAAAGTTGTATTTGGTCAGAGAAAGTTCTTCAGGCTTTTTATTGTTTTTTTCTAAGCAAGTAAACATTGATATAAATTAACTTCTGCAAAAATCTTCATTTTTATCTCAAAACAATGAAAAAATATCACAATTTTCAATCTTTCTTCTGCACAGCAGTCAGCGACTCTGTTCGAATCATTTGCAAGCTTCAGGTAGAGGGCTTGGCTGCTGTAAAATATTAGAATTAGCTTTGAAGTGGGAATCATGCTATTTTTGCCACTTCCAATTACAGTATCCACTAGAACAATTTACCACCATGTAATTCAGCTTTTAATACAGTGTAACTGTAAGTGCTAGAAATGTCTTTTTTGATGAGATGTGCTAGAAATTACATTTAAAAAGAAACAAACAGAAAGGTATAATTAGAAAGATTTGTGTATGTGATGCAGAACAAGACCAGTGCAGGTTTAAGATATCTCAAAATTCAATTGATAGAAAAGCAAAATTTCAGGTTCTAGAATTCTGTTTGGTCTTTATTTTAGCTTTGCCTTAAAATTCCAATATTTTGATAGTGATACCCTTAAAACATACTTTCCTTTTAACTGATGCAAACAGTTTTATAGGCCAGAAGGAAAAGACCTTTTAGCTTGATGCACATGCGCATTAATTGATGTAAGTTACAAGCTGTTTGCTGGTTCTAAACAAACACTTGGCCCATATCTTTCGGTTCCCAGATGATTGTAGACCAGGCACACACTGGAAGGTGTGCTATGAGACCCCTTCAGAAGTCACAATGCAAGGACCTAATAGAAGAGAAAAAAAACTCTAATCTAAATCCTGGGTAACTACATAACTAACAATCCAATCACCTACATTGATAACACTTGCCGCCCCTCAACTACTCGATGGCTTCCCTAAATTTCCTTCCTTCATCCAACTGCTTCTCCTAACCAAATCTGACATAATCTCACCACTGACCCATTCTTTATTTCTGAATACCCTGATTTAACACAACTCTTGACCCATCAACACCAACCCATCTATCCCATTGCAACCCTACCCGTCTGCTACATTGCCAACCTGCCCATGTGCTGCCCTACCCACAAAAGCCTCTATCCAACTGCCATTCTACTCACTTATCCACTTAATTTACCCATCCTGCCACCCCTTGCACACTTAACCTCTGCACTTAGCTTCTCTTGGCCGACTTTGGAAGAAACTTTGGAACATGTAAGCTGTTTACTGACTGCAGTTCATATAGTAACACAGGGTGTTCTTCTGCACAGGGTCTAATATCTCCAACATTAGGGAAAAGAAGGAATGCATGAGCACTGATGCTTCCATTGTAAGACCAAGTTGGTTTGCTAATAATGTGTTGGAAAGAAAATCTGCCATCCTTGTCTGACCTGGTCAATATATGATTCAAAACACACCACAAAGTATTTGACTCTTAACTGCCATCAGAAATGGTCAAGCAAGTAGCTCAGTACAAGGGAAATTAACAATGGGCAACAAGTTCACTTTGCTATGTCTCATGAAAGAATAAAGAAGAAAATGTTTAACAAGTTAGTTGCGCTGCGTGACACGATATAATTGTCATTTTTATTAATTAAGTTTCAAATTATCAATTTATTGCTTTGGCATCCATAAATTTTGGCACAGCAAGTTATATATGAGCCAGTTGGGAAGGTAAGTGATTATTATTTAAGAACTTACCTTGATGCCAACGGTCTTTTTGCAGCAGAGAGTGATGGGAGCTGGGTGGAAGTGAAGTCGGAGCGCAGAGCCGGTTGGGAAGGTAAGTGATTATTATTTGAGTGGGTGTGTTCTACATCCCAGGTCCTACAAAGTAGGGCCTCCTCTAACCTAACTTTAAAGTCCACAGACTTGCCCCAAAAAGAGAGTCCATGGAAGTTCCTGTTGAGAGAAGAGAGAGTCTTTAGCTCAGGAGTCTTCAACAAGGAGGTTGAGTGAAGTGATTATGCCACAGTTGAAGAGGGTGAAGACATGACTGCCCAGCTGGTTCAGTGTGCTACGTGCATGATGTGGGAGGTCAACGACTCTGGTGTATCTGGCTTGCATATCTGTGGAAAGTGTGTGCATGTTCAGCTACTGACAGAGCATATTGCAGCATTGAAGAAAGAACTCGAGGACCTTAGGCTCATCCGAGAGAACGAGATCTTTCTGGACAGGACCTTCAGCGAGGTTATTACACCGACCATACCAGAAGAGAGCAGAAGAGAGAAGACGATGAAGAAGGCAGAGAGGAGACAGGTGTAAGAGACCATGGGGGAAGTACCTGTCAGGAACAAAGTTGAATCTTTTGGAAAGAGTAGAGACAGATGACACTGCCAGTCCGTGAGGCGGTCAGGTCTGTCAATCAAAGGTTGGTGTGGCAACAGAGCCGAGGAGTCAGACATCGCACAGAGCCGTGGTGATAGGGGACTCCATAGTGAGAGGAACTGAACGGGGTTTCTGTGGCAACAGGCAGGATTTAAGGATGGTGTGTTGCCTTCCTGGTGCTAGGATTAAGGACATCGCAGACAGAGTGCAGGAAATCCTCAAGGGCAAAGGTGAAGAGCCAGAGGTGGTGGTACATGTCGGCACAAATGATGTCGGAAAGAAGAGGAGGAACATACTACAGCGGGACTTCGGAGAACTAGGAAGAAGGCTGAGAAGCAGGGCGTCCAGGGTGGTTATCTCCAGTTTGCTTCCAGTTCCTTGGGCTGGTGAGGCCAGAAACAGGGAGATAATGGACTTGAACGTGTGGCTGGGGAACTGGTGCAGGAAGCAAGGATTTAAATTCTTGGATCACTGGCATATGTTTTGTGGTAAGCATAAATTATACAAAAGAGATGGTTTGCAACTTAATAGGTTGGGGACCAGCATTCTGGCAGACAGGTTTGCTATTGCAACACAACTGCATTTAAATTAAATAGCGGGGGGAGAGGACAAACTGGAAGTTTAAGAAGGAAATTGAAGGGAAAGTTAGAACAAGGGAAGTCAAGAAAGACAACAGTATCAATGAAGCAGAAAATTCAAAAAGGGATCATGCCATAAGGTTGAGTGAAATAGGGGTTGATAGGAAGAATGAGGGCAGTAACAAATTAAAAATACCATATATATGAATGCATGAAGTATTTGAAATAAGATGGATGAACTTGAGGCTCTTTTGGAAATTGGCAGCTACGATATTGTGGGGATAACTGAGATGTGGTTTCAAGTGGACAGGGCCTGGGAAATGAATATTCAAGGCTACACGTGCTTTCGTAAGGACAGACTGATGGGCAGAGGGAGTAGGGTGGCCCTGTTGGTAAGGGATGATATTCAGTCCCTTGCACGGGGGAACCTAGAATCAGGAGATGTAGAGCCAGTATGGATAGAGCTGAGAAATTCTAAGGGTAGAAAGACCCTCTTGGGAGTTATCTACAGGCCCCCAAACAGTAGTATGGATGTAGGGTGTAAGTTGAATAAGGAGCTGAAATTGGCCTGTCATAAAGATGTTACTACTGTTGTTATGGGGGATTTCACAATGCAGGTAGACTGGGAGAATCAGGATGGTATTAGACCTCAAGAAAGAGATTTTGTGGAGTGCCTCCGAGATGGATTCTTAGAACAGCTGATGCTGGACCCTACCAGGGAGAAGGCAATTCTGGATCTGGTGTTGTGCAACGAACCAGAATTGATCAGGGACCTCGAAGTGAAAGAGCCATTAGGAGGTAGTGACCATAATGCAATAAGCTTCAATCTGCAGTTTGAAAGGGAGAGGGTACAATCAGTAGTGACAATATTTCAGTTGAATAAAGGGAACTATGGAGCTATGAGGGAGGAGCTGGCCAAAGTTCAATGGTGCAATACCTTAGCAGGGATGACAGTGGAGGAACAATGGCAGATATTTCTGGGTATAATGCAGAAGATGCAGTTCATTCCAAAAAGGAAGAAAGATCCTATGAGGAGGCAGGGGTGGCTGTGGCTGACGAGGGAAGTTAAGGAACATATAAAGTCAAAAGAGAAAAAGTGTAACATAGCAAAGATAAGTGGGAAAACGGAAGACTGGGAAGCTTTTAAAGAACAACAGAAGATTACTAAGAAGGAAATACTCAGAGAAAAACTGAGGTACGAAGGTAAACTGGCCAAGAATATAAAGGAGGATAGTAAAAGCTTTTTTAGGTATGTGGAAGGGAAAAAAATGGTTAAGACTAAAATTGGGCCCTTGAAGACAGAAACAGGGGAATATATTATGGGGAACAACGAAATGCCAGAAGAGTTGAATTGGTACTTCAGATCTGTGTTCACTGGGGAAGACACAAGCAATCTCCCTGAGGTAACAGTGGCTGAAGGACCTGAACTGAAGGGAATTTATATTTGCCAGGAATTGGTGTTGGAGAGACTGTTAGGTCTGAAGATTGATAATTCCCCAGGGCCTGATGGTCTACGTCCCAGGGTACTGAAGGAGGTGGCTCTAGAAATCATGGATGCATTGGTGATTATTTTCCAGAGTTTGATAGATTCAGGATCAGTTCCTGCGGATTGGAGGGTGGCTAATGTTTTACCACTTTTTAAGAAAGGAGCGAGAGAGAAAGCAGGAAATTATAGACTGGTTAGTCTGACCTCAGTGGTGGGAAAGATGCTGGAGTCAATTATAAAGGATGAAATTACGACACATCTGGATAGCAGTAACAGGATAGGTCAGGGTCAGCATGGATTTATGAAGGGGAAATCATGCTTGACTAATCTTCTGGAATTTTTTGAGGATGTAACTCTGAAGATGGACAAGGAAGATCCAGTGGATGTAGTGTACCTGGACTTTCAGAAAGCCTTTGATAAAGTCCCACACAGGAGATTAGTGAGCAAAATTAGGGCACATGGTATTGGGGGCAAAGTACTGACTTGGATTGAAAATTGGTTGGCTGACAGGAAACAAAGAGTCGTGATAAACGGCTCCCTTTTGAATGGCAGGCGGTGACCAGTGGGATACCACAGGGATCAGTGCTGGGACTGCAGCTTTTTACAATATACATTAATGATATAGAAGATGGTTTTAATAGTAACATTAGCAAATTTGCTGATGATACAAAGCTGGGTGGTAGGGTGGAATATGAGGAGGATGTTAGGAGATTATAGGGTGACCTGGACAGGTTAGGTGAGTGGACAGATGCATGGCAGATGCAGTTTAATGTGGATAAATGTATGGTTATCCACTTTGGTGGCAAGAACAGGAAGGCAGATTACTTCCTAAATGGAGTCAAGTTAGGTAAAGGGGCAGTACAAAAAGATCTGGGTGTTCTTGTACAACAGTCAATGGAGGCAAGCATGCAAGTACAGCAGGTAGTGAAGAAAGCTGATAGCATGCTGGCCTTCATAACAAGAGGGATTGAGTATAGAAGCAAAGAGGTTTTTCTGCAGCTGTACAGGGCCCTGGTGAGACCGCACCTGGAATATTGTGTGCAGTTCTGGTCTTCAAATTTGAGGAAAAACATTCTGGCTATTGAGGGAGTGCAGCGTAGGTTCATGAGGTCAATTCCTGGAATGGCGAGACTATCTTATATTGAAAGATTGGAGCGACTGGGCTTGTATACCCTTGAGTTTAGAAGACTGAGAGAGGATCTGATTGAGACGTATAAGATTATTAAAGGATTAGACACTCTGGAGGCAGGAAACATGCTTCCGTTGGTGGGTGAGTCCCGAACCAGAGGACACAGCTTAAAAATAAGGGGTAGGCTATTTAGGACAGAGATGAGGAGAAACTTCTTCACCCAGAGAGTGGTGGCTGTGTGGAATGCTCTGCCAAGACGGCAGTGGAGGCCCAGTCTCTGGATTCGTTTAAGAAAGAGTTGGATAGAGCTCTCAAGGATAGTGGAATCAAGGATTATGGAGATAAGGCAGGAACAGGGTACTGATTGAGGATGATCAGCCATGATCATAATGAATGGTGGTGCAGGCTCGAAGGGCAGAATGGCCTAGTCCTGCACCTATTGTCTATTGTCATGTCTGAACTTATCTTTTTAAATATGTATGCTTAATGTTGCAGTTCTCCAGGTCCCAGGCAGCTGCAGATAGGGTTGCTCACTGAGGAGGAATGACAAGCCCACACAAGATCTCCATGCTTTTTCGGGGCTGACAAAACATAGTGTTTTTTGAGCCAGTAGAAATAGGAAGTATTGAAGTGCTCAGCATGTCTTGCAGCATTTGTGAAGAAAGAAACAGAGGTCAGGACAACTTTGTCAGAAATAGTGCAGATCACGGACTTGAAATGTTAACTTTGCTTCCCTCAAAATCTGTACAGACGCTGCCTGGCCAGCTAAATATTGAATTCTTGATTCCAAATTACCTTCTGCTTTTCTGTCTCATCTTGTCCCTAAGACCAACCTCCTCTTACCTTGATCTTGAACCAACAAAACTGCTGACTGCATGACTTAACATCTTTGGTTGATCAATTTAATGATTTTGACTTCTCAGATACTGCTTCCCTCTGTATTCTTTCATCATCACCCTCTCTTCAATAAACTCCTTCTTTGTTCCCTCTGTCGCCCCTTCCCATTGCTAAACTTCAGTTCTTCTCCAATGACCTTGAGGGTGTTGTTAATTTTCAAATTTGTTTTCATCCTTCCCACAGTTTTGTTTCTGAAATCCTGTCAGTTACCAAAATGGCCTTTATCAAAGTCACAAATGACATTCACTGTGAATGTGATATAACCATGATAAATCATCTTACCTCATCCTTCCTGATCCATCTGCAAAATTTGATACAGTTGACTGCACCATTTCTTTCTAATGTCTTTCCTCTGTCACCCAAATGGATGGAATGTTCCTTGTTTGTTTCCATTCTAGAATTTCTACCCAAAACTTCTCTTGCTCCAGGCCTTGCCCTTCTTTTTTTAGATGCTTTAAGTGTCTAGCGCTTAAAGCAAACACTTTTTGTTTTCATTCTGAAATCTCTTTCTATGGCTTTGTAGCAAATTGCATTTTTTTATTTATCTTACTCCTGTAAAATGCCTTGGGTGATTTCTCTATATAGATGTAAGTTTGGAACACATAAAATGTAATGTTGTTCCAAAATATTTACCAGAAAAATTACAATATTTTGGGTGATTTTGATATTTAGAAGCAAATAAAATAACCTCAAGAAATTGAATCACTGACAGTTTTCTTTGGTATTTATTTAACCATACTGCAGGCAAAACGAGTTGGTACTGATGAAGCAGTACACTGTACTGAACTGTTAAATATTCATCAGGTGTAGACACTGTTGATGGGTTAGGAACCTTACAATAATACAGAAATTAATTAATTTGGAATAATGCTACTTTATGTTTACAGATTATGGATTTTTTTATTGGTATATTTACTCTAACAGCTATTACAGACACTCAGTTGCTACTTTAATTGTAATGCCATCAATGGGGATGTGTAAGATAAAGCTAAAGATTAATATTTCTTCTATCAGTGCTAGCAAGGGGACAAACAATTCAAATGTGACAACAAATATGGTTTGCAAATTAATCTGTTTATGATGTTGGAAGAAAAAGCACTAATATTAATGTAGCACTTTTAATGTAAAAGGTTTCAAGATCCTAAAAAGGAGCATATCAAACAAAATTTGACACATTTAAGGAGAAATTATGACAGATGAGCAAAAGTTCAGTTAATAGGATCTGTCTTATGAGGAAACGTAAGGAGGAAATTGTCAAAGCAAATCATTCACACAGTAGTATAGGACAAAATGCTTCAGACACAGCAATACTGGTGTAATTTAGGAGAGATTTATACATTGGAAATATTCGGTATGAATATCCTGAGAAAGAGGTGTTAGATATGACTATGCATGATTTGAACTATTTCAGGGAAGGCCATGGAGAGATGTTCTCCAACTGAGTGCAGTCAGTGAAAGGTTGGGAAATGTTTACTTGATATTTGGTAATTGGACCATGCCCCAGAGAGAGGTGCAACATAGGAGAAAATATCAAATGTTTGGATTAATGTATAATGAGATGGTTTGTTATCAAGCATGACAAGATCTCCAGCAGCAGGTGATAACAGTGATGGAAGGCAATGAGTAAGGGAGCTGAGCAGTTCACTTGGAGCTGCCCCAGCAGTTTGTGATAGTGAGCGACAGTAGCTGGAGCCATCAACAGGACACTCACTGAAAAAAAATGTTTGTGGTAGAAGGAGAGCTGAATGGAAGATGAAGCAGATTAGACAAACAATGCCCAGTATAACACATAGGCATTGTTCCTGATAGTAGTTCCTGTCCTTAATTTTAATTTCCCTTCCTGTTTTTAACGTGTTGATATCATTGAAGTAAAGAATCCCTGCTTCATGATCTTTGGACTTCCCATGTTTTCAAATTCCATGTTACATTTCTGATACAGCTGGCAGGACTCCACAGGAAAGGCATCAAGTCACGTTGGATGAGATGAAAGATTATCTGGCTGAGATGGAACTGATGGTGAAGGAGTTGAAACTGGCACTGTTCATGAAGGAAGCCAAGGATGCTCTGGAATTATAGCAAGCTCACTGTAGGGCAAGTCTCTATTGGAAGAGGGAATAAAATCTTTCGGCCAAATCCAGGCAGAGTCCCTCCTCATGTGAATTCCCTTGATACCATGGAGGAACATGTGGCTGACTATTCTACTCACCGATGAGTAGGAAGCTGGACAGATTTGGTGAAGACCAAAAAACACCCAATGATCCAGGGATTGAAACCATATGAGGATGCACAGCTGGTTATGACATACAAGATGCCTCAATACAAACATTTGTGATGGAATATCTGTGCAGGAGCACCTGTTAGGAAATTCTGGAAAGAGGTACAGATGTTCAAAGAAGTTTGCAATGGATTCTTGGGTTACTGACAATGTTCTTTGGGAACAGCAGTAGACTGACACTGCTGTAGCCAAGGTTTTATGTGTACAAGCTAACCAAATGGAAGGATCTGATTGAGCCAATGAATTTGTTCAATGACAGCATCCTTCCCCTCCAATTGGACCAAGGACAGGATACTGAAGGACTGCATGGCAGCAGCAGTGAAGGTTACAAAATAGATTTGAGGAGTCTTAATAGTGATAAACCTCAATGAACTTTCTTTGAGTTCCAGGAACACATCATCCAGATCATGAAAAAAGACTGGACACATCAGACCAGGAAAGAGATTATAATCAAGAAAGTAACTGACAGGGCAGTAAAGAATGTAGATGTTAGGCTGGAGATGTAAATGCAGCAGATTTCTGCACAGCAAAGGCAGATGCTATCCTTATTGTCCTATCTCCACTGTGAGCCTCAGTTCCATTCCTGACTAGGAGATGCTCTAAAGGGATGTTGGAATTATGACTGAGCTGGGAACACAGGCTGCTCTCAACAATCACTGCCAACATTGCTGTCAAACACAGAGACCCCATCCAGTGCAAAGATTAACCGAATTGGGTCTCCCATTGAGAGCAGGCTGGGAGAACAATATTGCTTCAGGAAGAGTCATATATCGAGTAATACAGACTTGCCCTACAGTAAGCACAAAATTTGACATGGAAGAAGCACTCAGTAGTCGCAGTGTATACCCATCTATTTGATACTATGTAGAAATTCACCAAAGCTGCTTCAGCTGCACTTCCAACCCACAATTCCGAACATCTAGAAAAAGAAGGGCAACAGGTCCAAGGAAGGAGCACAACTTGCTAGTTTCTCTCCACGCTAATCACCATCCTGACTCAAACATATATTTCCATTTGTTCAATGTCATTGGAACAAAGTCCTGGAATGCCCCGTCTAACAGCGCTGTAGGCCTACCTACAGCACATGGACTGCAGAAATTCAAGAATACAGCTCACCAGCATCTTCTCAAGGACATCTAGGAATGGGCAATGTATGCTGGTCTAGCCAGCAATGCTCACATCTCAAGAGTGAATTTAAAAAAAAAGGATTTAGAAGAGACTCAGAGGAGGCAACTTGAGTCTCCCTTCACTAAGCACAGTGTGACCAGGAATGATAATGATGACACTGGGTATCGTGACCAGATAAACAACAGAACTATGACTGAAGCCTCCAGTAAAGATCCCATTCTATGACTGAGAAGAATTCCAGGATCACCTGCAGAAGTCTTTGGAGTGAAATATCACCAGAGATTCATCAAACCTGTATGTTTTTCCCATAGTCCTAGTGAGGAAGAAGGACAGCAAACTGAGGATCTGTGTGGATCATTGACCACTCAGTATGAAGACTGATAAGGATCCTTACCCTTTAACTTGGATAAGGGAGCATTGCAGACCCAGATAAAGAGAGTAGGATGTCAAGTCTAGTGGGGACAGGAGGAGATATATTTTGAGTCAGGGTCCTGGCTGTGTAAAAGGTCTGGGGTAAGTGTAGTTGGACCTTAGTTTAATAGCTGCCTAGAAGTTAGAAGTTAGAAGTTAGACTGGGCTTTTAATCTTCTAACCTTTCCTGGGCAACAATTTTCTTAGCTGCAGTGGAAACCTCTGACATCTCTACTTGAAATTGATACTTTTGTAGTATAAGGATTCATCCATTTGAATCTTTAATTTCTTCAGCAATTTCCTTGGAGTCTGCTACAATGGGATTCCACAGAGTCACAGTGCACAGCTCGGCGAAAGTGAGGACTGCAGATGCTAGATCATCAAGATTAGAGTGGTGCTGGAAAAGCACAGCAGGTCAGGCAGCATCCAAGGAGCAGATTTTCCTTTGAAAACAACACATACTAACCAAATACTGTACTACAGAAGCAGTGATCTCAACATCCACAAACGAAGCTGCATTAGAACATTATTTCAATGAGCCACCACACACTGCAGCACAGAGGAACTATGTAGAGCAGTGAAAAATCAGTGTATTCAAAAAGAACAGATACCCAATGAACACAGTCCGCTGATTTCTCAGCAATATACCACCACAAGCAGACAAAATACATCCAGAAATCTTAGCTACTCTCCCCTACATCAAAGACACCTTGGAAATGACTGCCAGACTACACAAACCTTTTGGTATCATGGTAGCCCACAAACCCACCAACACACTAAAACAGCAGCTAATTAACTTGAAAGACCTTATACAGACAACAAGCAAAGCTAATGTCATTTACAAAATACCAAACATTGAACAATCATGCAGAAAACTAGCCACTACGATACATGAGCATCAACTCGCCACAAAATGACATGACCGACTCTCACTATTATCCATACATACAGATGAGGAAAGACACCTCTTCAACTGGGACAATACATCCATCCTAGGACAAGCCAAACAGAGACACGCATGAGAATTCCGAGAAGAATGGCATTCCAACCAGGACTCTGTCAACAAACGCATTGACTTGGATCCCATTTACCACCCTCTGAGAAAAGGAACAGGAAATGACATCACCCCAGGAAATGACATCATCATGAGAAATGATATCACCAACCCAAGGAAACCTAAACACATAAACAGAAAGTGGGCCATGTCACCAGTGCTTCATCTGGAGGCTCACTGATGATATTACCTAGTATGGTGACAAAACATCTGAAAACAAACCTTCCAGGTCAGTGAGCAAACCTACATCCAGAATTCCCAATGTGTAACTTGGTTTTGTAGTCAAATATTTATATGGCTAGTTTAATTCAGTTTCTGGTCAAAGAAACCGCACCCCCCCCCTACCCCCAGAATGCCGACAGTGGATGATACAGTGATGGCAAGTCAGTTGAACATCTAGGAGAGCTGGTTTGATTCTGTCTTGTTGGAGATGGTCATTGTCAAGCCCTTGTGTGGCACAGAAACTGAATGACACTTTCCATCCTAAACCCAATGTCCATGTCATGCCACATGTAAATAAAGACACAAACTAAAGAGAATGGATTGCATATAATACTGAAAACAATAATTGGTGCATTATTGGCTATTAGAATATTAATTAACATGAGTGATTTTAGAAAAATAACATGAAAATTAGAAACCTCACGGGTTCAGTCAAATGACCTAAGTACCAAAGTACCCCAATCACTATTCTCCAAGCACTTTGTGTCTATGACAATTATCAGTCATATGTACACAATTGACAATCCAGAGATAAACTGTAGTTTTGTACATGTTTACAGCCATCTCCTTAATTTAAAGGAAGATAGGTATTTGAATCTGAAGTGACCTTAATAAAGACACAACATGATAAATCTTAATTGACCCAATAATTAATTCCTGAAAGCAATTCAGCCTATATGCCAGAGAAGTACACTTGTTCTGAATGTTTGCCTAAACACGTTAAATAAAATGCTCCTCATGCACCATGCCCTGGGCTGCCTGCTTGTAGTTGGCTTAAGGGGATGTTAAACAAGAATGTGAAATTTTAGTTTAATTTGCTTTCATGAGGAAAGTGAAAATTCAATTTCATTGAGCCAACAAACATGTTTCGAATTAATGAAAGTATATGAGTTTCTGCTGTAGTGGCACATACTCTGTCATTGTTGTCTCATTACGTGTCAAGGGAGGGATCTTACTTGATCTGTGTCTACACAGAAAGAGCATATTCCCCTTAGAATTACAAGTTAACATTACTAAACATCCATCCATCTATTACACACAATATATTAAGGGATCTGAATATAACATTCATTTACTGGATCAAATTATTACTTTTAACGTTTGTGAGAAGATTTGTAGCTTAGGTGCTCGCTGTTGTGGTTCTGTTCACCGAGCTGGGAATTTGTGTTGCAGACGTTTCGTCCCCTGTCTAGGTGACATCCTCAGTGCTTGGGAGCCTCCTGTGAAGTGCTTCTGTGTTGTTTCCACCGGCATTTATAGTGGTTTGTCTCTGCCGCTTCCGGTTGTCAGTTTGAGCTGTCCGCTGCAGTAGCCGGTATATTGGGTCCAGGTCGATGTGTTTGTTGATAGAATCTGTGGATGAGTGCCATGCCTCTAGGAATTCCCTGTCTGTTCACTGTTTGGCTTGTCCTATAATAGTAATGTTGTCCCAATCGAACTCATGTTGCTTGTCATTTGTGTGTGTGGCTACGAAGGATAACTGGTCGTGTCGTTTCGTGGCTAGTTGGTATTCATGGATATGGATTGTTAGCTGTCTTCCTGTTTGTCCTATGTAGTGTTTTGTGCAGTCCTTGCATGGGATTTTGTACACTACGTTGGTTTTGCTCATGCTGGATATTGAGTCCTTTGTCCTGGTGAGTTGTCTGAAAGTGGCTGTTGTTTTGTGAGTCCTAGTGGTCGGAGTAGTCTGGCTGTCAGTTCAGAAATGTTCTTGATGTATGGTAACGTGGCTAATCCTTTGGGTTGTGGCATGTCCTCATTCCATTGTGTTTCCCTCAGGCATCTGTTGATGAAATTGTGGGGGTATCCGTTTTTGGCGAATACATTGTAGAAGTGTTCTTCTTCCTCTTTTTGCAGTTCAGGTGTGCTGCAGTGTGTTGTGGCCCTTTTGAACAGACTACTACGACCACTAGGACTCATAACAGCTCACAAACCAACAGCCACTCTCAGACAACAACTCACCAGGACAAAGGACCCGATACCCAGCATGAGCAAAACCAATGTAGTGTACAAAATCCCATGCAAGGACTGCACAAAACACTACATAGGACAAACAGGAAGACAGCTAACAATCCGTATCCATGAATACCAACTAGCCACGAAACGTCACAACCAGCTATCCTTAGTAGCCACACACACAGATGACAAGCAACATGAGTTCGATTGGGACAACACTACTATTATAGGACAAGCCAAACAGTGAACAGCCAGGGAATTCCTAGAGGCATGGCACTCATCCACAGATTCTATCAACAAACACATCGACCTGGACCCAATATACTGGCCACTGCAGCGGACAGCTGGAACTGACACCGGAAGCGGCAGAGACAAACCACTATAAATGCTGGAGGAAAGATCACAGAAGCGCTTCACAGGAGGGTCCCAAGCACTGAGGATGTCACCTAGACAGGGGACGAAACGTCTGCAAAACAAATTCCCAGCTCGGCGAATATTACTTTTAACACTTTGTTGTCTCAATTTTTTCTATTTTTCTTGTTACGATTAAGCTATCTACTTAATTTACTGACTGATTCTTCAAAATTCACTTCCAAGTTGGGCAACATTTCATGTGTTTACTTCAGATTTTCCAACATCTTCATGGGGTGATCAGCTGTTACTGTTCTCCAATGTTACTTCCTCCGATTTTTCTGAATCCTCTTCATCAGTTCTTCCAGATGCCAACATTCCATGCTCCTTAGTCCAGTGAACCTGGCCTAAAAACACAGAGAAGTTATTACCTTTCACATATTACTAGAAACCTATAAAGACATGTCGTTCACGTATGAAGTTGTTTTAATGGCATTAAAATTGTGAGAATGCATATGGGATTTAAACTGAGTTCTGTGCAATGGCTTATAACACAGTGAACCACTTTTTTTCAACAAAGGCTTAAAGAAAAGTCAAGTCCAAATATCTAAGACACAACTGGCTCACTTCTGCCCACTTTATAGAGTTCAATGGAATTGAATTGAATCATTTATTGTCACAAATATTCAATATAAAATATAGTGAAAAATTTATATTATTGCCATGCATCAACACCATTCTCATTAACTTAAAATAAAATACAAGATAAAGAAAAATAACTTAAAAACAGTCCATTTTTTTCTCCTCCGTCATTACAGTCCCACTTTGGGCTTCACCAGGCAACACCGTGATGCTGCAATAGTCCTGCTCTGGGCTTCACCAGCCCATGCAATGCCAAAGCAAAAATGCAGCTCCAGGCTTCACAGGCTGACCAACTCGCTGCCTCTAACGATGCCGCCACTCCGGATCCCATTGAAGTCACCATCCTAATGACAGAGATCTCTTTAGTATATGTGAAAACTAAAAAAGAACTGGGAAAAGAACAAGGCGGAAAAAGCAAAGAAAATGAAAAAGTGGACGAAGAGGACAAGCCCAGGTTCAGAAGCCTGCTCGTTGCCTACTCCACTACCGCCATCTTGCTCAGTAAGTTGAAAACTAAAGCAAGGTTACAAGTTGTGTTGGAAAGGCTGGAAGTTACATTCAATCCTGGATATAGTGGATTGTGGGATTCAACACAGTAATGCCATTGAAAGTCAATGAGTCATGGTTAGATTTTCTCTTGCTGATGATCATTGCCTGGCACTTTTGAGGTGCCAATAATACTTGCCATTTATCAGCCCTTGCCTGAATGTTGCCAGGATCTGATTGTGTTTGGAGTGTTTCTATATGTGAGAGTCATGATGATGCTGAATATTTTGTTAACATCAATAAACATCCCTGCTTCTGAGTTTATGATAGAGGAAAGGTTATTGAGGAAGCAGCTAAAGAGGGTTCAGCCAAGAATATTACAGGAACTCCTGCAGAGATATCTTTGAGCAGAAATAATTAACCTCCAACAAGCACAACCATTTTCCTTAGTTTATTTGAATAATAGGATCTTTATTCATTGGCGGAACAGAACTTGAATATTGTTCAGATGAGAGGCATGTTGTCATAACTGTTACCTTGTACTCATCATGACAAATACAATAATGCAAAATTTCAGTTATACTTGAGGAGAAAAGGGTACAGACTAATTGGTAAACCAACCCTACTTAGCTGAGACATTTTTGTAGAGAAAGCAACAAGGAAATGACAGGGTCTCCAAACTCCCAGATAAGTTAATAAATCAAAAATTTGAATGTGTTCCTTTTGTAAACAGAAAACAAGTTTGTGTTTGTGAGTGAGTATCACCTGTAGCTAGTCTGCATGGACACGAGGTAATAAGTTCAATTTATCTATATTTAAGATCCCCTCGGGAATCCATAAGCAAAACAAACAAAATTAAGAAAAAACCCCAAGTAAAGGAATTATGTAAGTTAAATGTAAATTAATTCTAAACTAAGAGGCAAATCTCAGTCAGTGCAAGCCAGGACCTGATCAGGTATAACCCAGGACATTGTAGGAAGCTAAGGAAAAAAATTGCACTGCTCTTAGCAGAGATATATGTGTCATTAACTGCGACAGGTGAGTGCAGGAAGACTGAATGCTGGCTAATATTATGCCATTATCTAAGAAAGCCTTAAAGGAAAAGCCAGGGAGCCACAGACTGGCAAGCCTGATGTGAGTGGTGGGTAAGTTAGATTCTGAGTGACAGGATGTGCATCCATTTGGAAAACTAAGGTATGATTAGGGATAGTCAGCATGACTTTATGTGTAGGAAATCATGTCTCACAATCTTAATTGAGGTTTTTGAGGAGGTGACCAAGAAGATAGATGAAGGCAGAGCTGTAGACGTTGTTGATAAAGAAGTTAACAAGGCCTTCAACAAGGTTTCACTTGGTAGACTGGCTAGTAAGGCTAGATTACTTGGTATCCAGGGAGTGCTAGTTAATTGGATACAAAATTGACTTGAAAGTAGGAGACAGAGGGTGGTGGTAGAAGGTTATTGTTTGGACTGAGGCCCATGACCAGGATTAGTGCTGGGTCCACAGTTGTTCATTATTTATGTAAATGATTTGATGAGAATATAAGAGATGTGATTTGTGAGATGACATTAAAATTGGATGTACAATGAACAGTGAAGAAGCTTATTTAAGAGCCCAGTGGGAACTTGATCAACTGGGCGAGAGGGCTGAAGAATAGCAGAGAGAGTTTAATTTAGGTAAATGTAAGGTTTTGCATTTTGGAAAGATAAACACTGGCAGGACTTACACAGTTAATGGTAAGGCCCTAGGAGTGTTGTTGAACAGAGAGACCTAGGGGTACAGGTGTATAGTTCCTTGAAAATTGTTTATACATGTGTATAATTCCTTGAAAAGACAGCACGGTGAAGAAAGTATTTGGCACACTTACCTTCATCAATTAGAGCATTGAGTATAGGAGTTGGGACATCATGTTACAGGGGACAAGGCATTGGTAAGACCACATTTGGAGTACTATGTACTGATCTAGTCACCTTGCTTTAGGAAGGATGTTTATTAAACTGGAAATGATGCAAAGAAGATTTCCAAGGATATTACAGAGGCTGGTTTGTGTTATAATGAGAGGCTGTATAGGCTGGGACTTTTTCCTTGCAACGTTGGAGGCTGAGGGGTGACCTCACAGAGGTTTATAAAATCACGAGGGCCTTGAAAAGGGTGAATAGCTAAGCTATTTTCCCCTGGGTAAGGGAGTTCAAAACCAGAGAGTATAGGTTTAAGGTGAGAGGAAAAAGATTTAAAAGGGGCCTGAGGGGCAAGCTTTTCTACACAGAAGGTGGTGTTTGTATGAAAAGAGCTACGAGAGGAACTGGTCGAGGTAGATACAATTACAACAGTGTAAAGACAATTACTTGGGTGTGTGGAAAGTAAAGGTTTAAAGAGATCCAGGCCAAACACAGGCAAATAGTACTAGTTCAGTTGTGGAAACCTGGTCAGCATAGATGAGTTGAGATGAAAGGCCTGTTTCCATGATGTATGACTCTATGACTCTCTATAACTCTGGAAATTGCACAAATACAGCAAGGATAAATGTCACAGATCATTTGGTTGTCCACTTTGTCTGTATGGCACATTGGGATCTTTCTTCTCCACAACTCCAATCCCTTTCCGTTGAGGAGATTGAGCTGATTTTCTGCAGGTAGCACATTCCACGTAAATCGGCTTCCACTATGCAGTCTTCCACATGATGGTGCACTTCATCCAAGAACCTTCTCATCTCTCAGCTCCTGTCAGTTGTGGAACCGTGGATCTACATGAACTGCCTTTCCCTTTTAGGCTCACTATAATAAATTTTGAAACTTGAGATTTTGGCCAATTTTAGGCATTCAATCACTTAGAAGTGAAAGAAATAATAACAAGCATCATAAACGTGTTTCTCAGTGCTCACCTTTCAGCTCCGTGACGTGGTTTGTCTCCTTCCCAGTTCTTTCCTTCCTTCTTTTATCCTCTGTCACAGACAGTCCATTTTTAACATTCTTCTTCTGGGGCTACCTCCATGTCAAAGGTCATGGGGAATTGGGTTTCTTATTATTCAAAGAATTATAATTGATACCTTAGAAGTGCCTCATTCCTTTTCCCGAAATGTTGATTCTCCTGCTCCTTGGGTGCTGCCTGACCTGCTGTGCCTTCCCAGCACACACTCTCGATCTTAGAAGTGCTACACATTCTTAACAGCCCATTTAAGACACTTGAAAACATTTGAACATTTATTTTAAAATGATCTTAAACATTTTAAATTAATTATAAATGCTCATTTCTATTACTACTTCCGTGTCATAGTCCATCACAGTGTCTGTTCCCACCTCTACACTATAAATGCCTTCCATAGACATATCCTCTTGCTAGCCACAGCAGCACCAAATCCTTTATGCCTCACAGAGTGTTCGATCAACTTAGATCATAAAACATCGCAGTGTTCACTCTCCAGTGAATACTTATTCAGGCATTTATGAGCAAATTAATGAACACCAGATTAACTGTTTTTATTGATAGTGTAGTGTATTAAGTTCTGTAGTATCTGGTGGGAAAAAAAGTCTTCTGATCTCTAATCTACAACAACTGCAAGCTGCATTTGTGAAGCATAAATAAGATTAAAATGTTCCAAGATGCTTCAATGTAAGATTATAAAAATAAGTTGATACATAAGTTGATACTGAGCCATAAAGGAAACCTAAGACAATCAAAAGCTTATGCAAAGAATTCAGTTTTCAGGACTGGGTTAAAGGAGGAAATAGAGGGCGTCAAATAGAGGTACCTAATGAAAGGATTCCAAAGTTTAGAGCCAAGGCTACTGAAGATGCAACTTTCAACAGGGAAGTGATGACAGTCAGAGATGTATAGGAAGCCCGAGATTGATTTTGTCAGCCAAAGGGATAAAGGATATAGGGAGCAGATACGTAATTGAAATTAGATTATAGATTACACATGATCAGATTGACCAGAGCGATAGGCTCCAGGAACTACGCATGTAATTGCCATTCCTTTATTTCTAGAATTGGACAAACTCAGAGATCTTGAAGGGTTGTAGGTTTAGTCTGTGTCCTTACCATCTTATCTGCAGCTGATTATGCTACTGGGTGCCCACAAAAGTAAAGCTCTCCTGTCCTGCTCCTTGAGTTGCAGAATAAAATAGAAATATTAATTCACACTCATTTTTGTGGCACTTTCATCAGCTCTGACCATTACAACTGCTTGATGCCCTCAATAATATTCAGAAGGTTTATTATGTATTTCATTCTGATTCTCATGCTGCACCAGATCTCTCCATCTTTAAGGAATGCTAAATAGCACTCAATTGCCTTTGCAGTTTGAGCCGGGAAAAAAAAACAACAGGGGAGAGCAGCACCTGCAGACTTTGAATAATTCTGTCTTTGTAGTTAATTTTGCCAAAATTGTGGTGAGAGAGCAGCATTATTAGAAACAAGTTGTAGCTCAATATTAGCAATCACAGTTCAGAGTCCATTCAGTGGGAAGCCTCACTGTCCATGCAGGAACATGTCAGGTTGAATTGTGTCTAATTATATCATTCACAGAACTTCAAAGGGAAAAGAATGGATATTCAAGAAGCCTTCAGAGAATCAGTGGATCTCAAATACTCAGTTTTCATCAGTGACTGTACACATCTGATTTCCCTCAACATTTTCTGCATCTTTCAATGATAGTAGATTATGAAACTGAATAGATATTGTTCTTTCATTATCTTTAATTTGTTTAAATGGAAGAGTGATTACAATTTAAGGAATCATTATCAATTTAATTTCTTGCAAGAGTAGGTCAGTACTGGGGCTGGTGTATTGTAGACATCAGTTCCCATTGAGAATCATAGCTGTGGGAGTTTTCTCTTCATTTTATTGAACATCTGTGCATTCAGATAGTTTAAGTTAAAAAAACATGAAAAAAGATCACAAATTAATACAAGACATGTTGAAAATATAAAAAGTCTCCCTTAACCAGATCTCATGTTAGTTGCCTCTGTAAACAGATGGATAGAGAACTTCCATATTTTAAAACAGAGGGAATATTTTGCACTCCCTTGAGTTTCTTGGGCAATGGTGAAAAATGTGGGGCCAGTTCATTGAAAATGGAAAAAATGAGATTCTCAACTTCTGCTAATAACAATTATAATTTTAATCAGAGTTCTGAACCCGGATACTGAGAACTGACTATCTTATTTCCGTGTATTTGTATCCCATTACTAGATAAACTTGTTTCATTTCTTTGCAGTTCCTGATTTTCCTCTCCTTCTTCAAGAAACTAGATGACATTGAATCCTGACATGGAAATCAGAGCTGTTACCTGGCAGCAGCAACTCAACACTTTGTTTTGACAGCAATTCCCAACCGACCAAAGGACTGTGGGATAGCGGGCATGTGAACCGCCCATTGTACATCTCTCAAACCTGAATGACAGGGTACTCCCTTGAACACCTGAGAGAAGGAAACTTTTCCTCCAGAGCTGTATGGAATAATCACTAATTCTGTATTCTAATTTGCAGGGTGAGTATAGGCTTGAGCTGCTGTGCCTTGCCTGCAGTTAACAATATCAGGTTTCAATTATCTGTGACATTCATTGCAATCACAATTACTTGTGAGGGGTGGGCAATGTTTGGCCATTGCAACTTCTTTCAATCTTGGGATATGTGAAGAGGCTGCTAGTCTCTCAAATGGGTGCAATTTTGCCAGTTCTGACAATGACAAAGATACTGGAACACATACTTTAAGAGTGTGAGTGAAGGTATATTTACAACAGTGCAAGATTATTTACAATGAAGTGTTTCCCCTGCCACCAACGTTTCTTCAGCAAGACTTTTTTAAAATTCCCGTCCCATATGTCTTGGTTTCTGCAGTTTGACCTGTTTTCTGGTTGACTCTGTTAGCCTGCAAGACTTGAGAGGTCAAGCCCACAGACATTTGGGCCTAGAGACAGCCCAGGCCTGCTTAGATGCAAGCTCTCCCTCCTCATCTGGGACCTGTACAGGCTCTGAGACATGTGCAGTGGCAGATTTCCAGTCTGCGGTGGCCCTATGAGTATGAGGTAGGAGCGAGAAGAGCTCCACCACTGTGCAACTCGAAAGATCATTTGCTGCACTTCCTGCTCTGCTGTATGTTCTGTTTCACCTCAGATATGCTATGTCAGACTAGACTGGCTGGGTCTGGTAGTATGGTCTCCTATGGCACACATAAGGAAAAAGGATGACCTTCTTCTCAACCAACTCATCCACCTAAGGTGTGAGTCAGCTTTTCTTTCTGGACCATGTCCCTGCTAATGATGGTGGAACACCATAATGTAAAGACCAGTTCCTGACTTCCAATGTCTGAAGTATTGAAGGCCTGGTCCTTAATATGATTCCAGCAGCCTGAACAACATGAAGTCACAGTTTTAGTAAGCATGTCCATTTCTTCTCTGCACAATTCCACAAGATAAACACCAAAGACGCTAATTGCACCATTAATAAGTTGAAGATTACATGAGAATAGATAACATGGGACATGACAGACTGGCTGCCATGAATTTCACTTGAGAAAAGATTTGCTAAAAAATGGGAATATTCAGCCCAAAGTCTGAGTCAGTCTCTTAAACCAAGATGAGTGCTGGTTGTCCTTCTCACAAGTTATTGCATAGGTACAAAAAAAAATTGGGGTCTTTTAAACAGTGAATTGAAGCCTGTATTTGTTATTCTTAGTTTAAATAGTCATTAGAAATGTTTATTTTCTGTTCCATCAGTAAACGATTGTTTACAGTTGAAGGTAGACTGAATTATTTTAATTATCCATAAAGGAATGGAGTTGGAATTTTTGCATCAGAGGTCCTCGAGCAAACCCTCCAAGAGTTAATTCTTTTCTAATGCACAACCAAAATATGTCATTCAACTCCTATTTTTCAAACTGTTAGGATCCATTGAGTAGCAAGTTCAACTGTGCAATTCCACTGTAACAACTGACACTGATCTTCAAAACAATTTACTGCCTGTAAATGTTTCTAGGAAACATGATAAGACACTACCCTTTCCCTTTGTAAGGATGAGCTCTGAACTAAATTTTCAATCTAAAATGACAGTAGCACAAACTAAATTAACCCATGTCAGCAAATTTTCTATTATTTAAGTCTCTTTGGGGATCTGCTTAATCATTTGATTGAAGTAGAATTTTTATCTTTCATTATTCTCTGTAAGTAATATCTCCACCAGCTTACTACACAGCTTATGTTAATTTTTTGAGTTGTAGATAGATGTTTTCCTTTCCATCACTTTGTTGGAAGGTAATTCAAGGAACACCTCAATGAATGCATCAATGGTTTGGAGTTCAAGCCCTGAGTGTGTGAACGTGCAAACATGTCAGCCTCAGCCACAAAATTAAGCAAAAACCTTCCTTTTTCACCGGGACCAAATCATTCCTTTCTTGTAGATCTCTCACCCAGCTGTAACAGATATTGGTCCTTTTGTTCTGTTTAAAACTTTATGGTGCACTTCTTTGCTAAACATATGCTAAACATATTACTAAAGTTCTAAATTGGTGGAATTTAAATAGAATACTATAATATTTGGTTCATAGATTAAATATCCTCCAAAGTTAACTAAACATGAATTACCTACATTGGATCAATGGAGGATCCATTGGTGAGTATCACGTTTGCATGTCATCATGCAGCAGGTGAAGGACTCATTCCCCAAGAGCACCCAAACTGGAGAAGTAGCATCTGCCAAGGTGCTAACCATTTCAAGCATCTCTGACACCCTCTGCCCCAAGTTCAAACTTCTGAAAGACTGTACGGAAACCTGAATGTCCACCCCATTACCTCTAAAGACATCATCTGCCCAACTGTGTCAGTGTGCTTGGATCCAGCACTGAACAAATTATTCATCTCAGGTCCCAACACTCCAGGGTGGAAGAAAATCATCCTCAGTTTTAAATCAGTCATCTTGTTCCTATTTACCTGATCAATTTGTTCAGCGACATGATTACTTACCTCTGGGGCAGGTGGGACTTGGACCTGGGTCTCTTGTCCAGGGATAGGGACATTACCATTGTGTCATAAGAGGGCCCGTACTAGGTCACCAATCACCTTGTTACATGGCTTTCACACCATCCACTACTGGTGTTATTTTGGTTTTTTTTGCTAAATCTCCTGGTTATATATTTTTTTCTGTCTTTCCTTACCCCCATACTACCGCCTAACTCGGGAGTGCTTATTTTTCCCCAGCATCCATGTCAGGTGTGTGCAGGTGTAGGACACAGTGAAGAACAACAGGTGTTTAAATCTTTACTTGAATTCCACCACCAGGAAGAAAGGAAACATCATTACTGGTGTTAAGCATTTTCAACAGTTTGATTACCTTCCTAGCAGCCACTGGTCCTCGGTTTTTCTGCAATTAGAATAGAGGCCTCAGACTCCGGCAATGAGCTATGCAAATGGTTTGGTCCCCTTCTGAGCAGTGCACTGGTCTTTGACACCGCACACAGCATACAACAGATTATGTATGCTGGTCCATCGTCTTTTGGATTATAGGTCCAGCACACTCCCATCCGCCACTCTATTCGGTCCACTACTGGTGTTAATACAATGGCAGTGGGAGGAGACCCTTAAAAGCCATAATTGACACTTACAGACCTAATTGGCTTCATAAGCTATCAGGCTACTTGGCAACTGTTGGCTGCAAGCAAAATCCCAATAGAAGTGGGTGGGTGACAAATACAGCAGACCCACTACCACCTCCCTACTATGTAATGTCCCATGGTCAATATGCCAACATATTTTAAGACACATGTTCATGATATTATCACTGCCTCATAGATGTGATTTGAGGCTATAACAATCTAAAAAAACTCAGATCAGATAATGCATGACGCTCTCCTAGAAGTATGCTCCTCTGTTGGAACATAGCAGCATAATGTTTCTCCAGACACTTTGAGATTTGAGGAATGCAATGTTTGTACGTAGTAATAATAATGTCTGTCGGATTCTTCAATATCCATACCCAGTTATTTATGTTATGGAAGACAACATAAACACCACACTGGATGCAAATTCATATCATACCTCTATTCCTGATGAAGGGCTTTTGCCCGAAACATCGATTTTCCTGCTCTTCGGATGCTGCCTGACCTGCTGTGCTTTTCCACCACCACTCTAATCTAGACACAAATTCTGACCATGTTTGCAGCACTGTCCCTCTAGAAAAAAACTCCAACAGCTAGGTGGTAGATATTTGGAAAACTAGTTAAAGATCAATCAGACAACAGAGCCCGAACAAAGAAGGAATTTCCCACTCTTATGCAGTATCAATCTTGTGACCGCAGACAGTTGTACATATCTGTACATAGGGCATTAACCTCTAAGAAAATGGATCTAATTTCTTTTTGATTAGGAGAAAAGTTCTTTCAAGACAGAATAAATGCCTAAGATGCCTTAATAAAAAGAAAGAACAACATAAAAAAGGTTGACAGGCACTTTCAAGCTTTAATATAAAGTAAGTACAATGCAATACAGAAGCTGGAAAAATGCTTGGTTCTTGAAAATCAATACATAAATAATAGTTTCTCACAACAGCAGCTGCAGAGTCTTAAGGAATTCTTAAGGTGTCTTAACAATTCTTAAGGAAGTGTTTTCAACCTTGCTGGTAAAAATTTTGGGACACACTATTTAGGTCCAACTTTTTTTATGGACTGGACATCCGATGAGATCTTCAGAGAATCACAACCATTCAGTTCTATCTTACAGATCAAATGATAGATGATCTTGGAGGATCTTCACAGAATTAGCGCTTCTAGTCTTTCCATGCATGATCAACAAAATCTAGGAAAGACCTGAAACATTATCAAAGACCCATTCGAGTTAAGAATTAACTTGAGGTTTAACAGATTCCAACATAAGTCATGCAAAGAGCATCCCTAAGAGTCTATTGAACACGTTATCATAAGATGCTACAGCAAAAGGCACGCCTTTTCTGGAGATGATCTATCAATTAGGTTAATTGAATCAGTTACCACATCTTTCCCAACTAATGACTTTGCAAGACATGTTGTGAACAAGTCAAAAGGCCATACCATTGGCACATGATTTGAGGATGGATGCAAGTACAAAGCCATAGTGAAACACCAGCAATAATTACATGCTATAGATCATGACTCGACAAAGTGGGTTTTTGAGCTTAGGGGTTAGTGTCATGAGCTCCAGGGCAACAATGGCCATCAATGGAGTTCGAGCCACGTTAAAATATGTGATCCCTCTTTAACACACCTCCTCTTTCTCGGTTCTCACTGAGGAGTTACAACAATTTTAAAGTTTCAAAATTGGGTCACAGTGGGAACAATTTGAGAAGCACAAATTTATGTGCAGCCATTTCTAATTCTATGCTATTAAAGAGGACCAACCAAGGAGAATCTGTTACAGATGTGGTTTGTGCACCTACCCAAAATTTCTTAATATCTATAAAATATGTGCCATGAAGGGAATCAAGGGACATTGGGCAGGTATGTCCAAGAAGTCTAATTTTAAACAACAAGCCAGACCCTAGAGCAAAACACAGGAGACCAACGAGATATTACTGTGCCATAACACTTGCAGCAAGGAAAGTGTTAAGAAGGTGTTCAATGTGGTTGGTGTGTTGCCTCCCAGGTCCCAGGGTCCATGATGTCTCTGATCATTTTTTCGGGATCCTTTAGGAGGAGGGGGAGCAGCCCCAAATTGTGGTCCACATAGATAGGAAAAGGGATGGCAATGTTAAGCAGAAATTCAAGAAGCTAGGGTGGAAGCATAGTGCTAGAACAAACAGAGTTGTTTTATCTGGTTTGTTACCCATGCCACGTGCTAGCGAGGCAAGGAATGGGGAGAGAGAGCAGTTGAACACATGGCTACAGGGATGGTGCAGGAGGGAGGCATTTGGATAACTGGATAATTGGGGCTTATTCTGGGGTAGGTGGCTGCACATAAATTAGTGCTTCTCAAATTGTTCCCACTGTGACCCAATTTTGAAGCTTTAATATTGTTGCAACTCCTCAGTGAGAACCGAGAAAGAAGAGGTGCGTTAAAGAGGGATCACATATTTTAACTTGGCTTGAACTCCATTGATGGCCATTGTTCTCAATGCTCATGACACCAACCCTTAAGCTCAAAAACAAATGGAATGGTCTACACCTGAACCAGAGAGGAACTAATATCCTTGGGGCAAGGTTTGCTAATGTTCTTCATGATGATTTAAACTAATTTAGCAGGGGAATGGAAACCTGAATTGTAGCTCCAGTGTACAGGAGGTTGAGAGTAGTGAGGTCATGAATAGGGTTTTAAAGTCGCAGGAGTATACTGGCAGGCAGGAAGGTAGTTTGAAGTGTGTCACTTTCAGTGCCAGGAGCAAATGGAATAAGGTGAGTGAACTTGCAGCATTGGTTGGTACCTGGGACTTCGATGTTGTGGAGATATGGATAGAGCAGGGACAGGAACGGTTGCTGCAAGTTCCGGGGTTTAGATGTTTCGGTAATAACATGAAAGATGGTAAAGAGGGGGAGGTATGGCACTGTTAGTCAAAGACAGTTTTACAGTGGCAGGAAGGATGTTTGATAATGACTCGTCCACTGAAGTAGTATGGGCTGAGGTTAGAAACAGGAAATGAGAGGGTGCCCTGTTGGGAGCTTTCTGAAGGCCTCTGAAAAGTTGCAGAGATGTAGAAGAAAGGATTGCAAAGATGATTCTGGATAGGACTGAAAGAAACAGGGTAGTTGTTCGGGAGACTTGAACTTTCCAAAGATTGATTAGAAATGCTATAGTTTGAGTACTTTAGATGGGTCGGTTTTTTTTATCCAATATGCGCAAGAGGGTTTCCTGACACAGTATGTCAATAGGCCAACAAGAGGTGAGGCCACATTAGATTTGGTACTGGGTAATGAACCTGGTCAGGTGTTAGATTTCAAGGTAGATGATTGTCACCACAATGCCATTACACTTACTTTAGCGATGGAAAGGGATAGGTATATACTGCAGGGCAAGAGTTATTGCTGGGGGAAAGGCAACTATGATGCGATTAGGCAAGATTTAGGATGCATAGGATGGGGAGTGAAACTGCAGAGAATAGGCACAATTGAAATGTGGAGCTTGTTTGAGGAACAGCTACTGCACGTTCTTGATAAGTATGTACCTGTCAGGCAGGGAGGAAGTGGTCAAGTGAAGGAACCGTGGTTTACTAGAGAAGTTGAATCAAGAAGAAGAAGGAGGCCTATGTAAAGATGAGACATGAAGGCTCAGTTAGGGTGCTTGAGTTTTACAAGTTAGCCCAGAAGGACCTAAAGAGAGAGCTAAGAAGAGCCAGGAGGGGACATGAGAAATCGTTGGCAGATAAGATTAAGGAAAACCCTAAAGCTTTCTATAGGTATGTCAGGAATTAATGAATGACTAGAGTAAGATTAGGGCAAGTCAGGGATAGTGGTGAGAAGTTATGCTTGGAGTCCGAAGAGGTAGGAGAGGTGCTAAATGAATATCTTTTTGCCAGTATTCACACAGGAAAAAAGACAATATTGTCAAGGAGAATACTGAGTTACAAGCTATTAGATGAGATGGGATTGCAGCTCATAAGAAGGAGGTGTTAGCAACGTTGCAAAGTGTGAAAATAGGTATTCCCCTGGGCTGGATGGGATTTATCCGAGGATTCTCTGGGAAGGAAATTGCAGAGCCTTTGGCTTTGATCTTTATGTCATCACTGTGTACAGGAATAGTGCCAGAAGACCAGAGGAAAGCAAATGTTGTTCGCTTGTTCAGAAAGGGGATTGGAAACAACCTTGGTAATTACAGACCAGTGAGCTTCACTTCTGTTGTGGGTAAAGTGTTGGAAAGGATTATAAGAAATAGGATTATAATCATCTAGAAAGGAATAATTTGATTAGGAATAGTCAACGTAGTTTTGTGAAGGATAGGTCGTGCCTTACAAACCTTATTGAGTTCTTTGAGAAAATGACCAAACAGGTGGATGAGGGTAAAGCAGTTGATATGGTGTACATGGATTTCAGAAAAGAATTCAATAAGGTTCCCATGGTAGGCTATTGCAGAAAATACACAGGCATGGGATTGAGGGTGATTTAGTGGTTTTGATCAGAAATTGGCTAGCTGTGACAAGCTGTGTGTGATGGCAAATGCTTATCTTGGAATTGGTATATCTAGTGGTATACTGCAAGGATCTTTTTTTGGGGCCACTGCTGTTTGTCATTTTTATAAATTACAGAGATGTGGGTGTAGAAGGAAGGATTAATAAATTTGTGGATGACACTAAAGTTTGTGGAGTTGTGGATAGTGTGGAAAGATGTTGCAGGTTACAGCTAGACATAGATAAGCTGCAGAGCTGGGCTGAGAGGTAGCAAATGGAGTTTAATGTGGAAAAGTATGAGGTGATTCACTTTGGAAGGAGTAACAGGAATACAAAATACTGGCTTGGTAGTGTAGATGAGCAGAGAGATCTTGGTGTCCATGTACATAAATCCCTGAAAGTTGTCATCCAGGTTGATAGGGTTGTTAAGAAGCCATACGGTGTTTTAGCTTTTATTGGTAGAAGGATTGAGTTTCAGAGCCACGAGGTCATGTTGCAGCTGTATAAAACTCTGGTTGGAAAGGTTGCAGTGGAGATTTACCAGATGTTGCCTGGTATGGAGATAAGGCTGAGGAATTTGAGGCTGTTTTCATTAGAGAGGAGAAAGTTAAGAGGTGACTTAATAGAAACATACAAGATAATCAGAGGATTAGATAGGGTGGACAGTGAGAACCTTTTTCCTCAGATGGTGATGACTAGCATGATGGACATAGCTTTAAATTGTGGGATGATGGATATAGGTCAGATGTCAGAGGTAGGTTCTTTACTCAGAGAGTAGCAAGAGTGTGGAATGCACTGCCCGTGACAGTAGTAGACTTGTCAACTTTAAGGACAGTTAAATGGTCATTGGATAAACATATGGATGATAATGCAATAGTGTGGGCCTCAGATTGGTTTCACAGGTCAGGGCAACATCGAGGGCCAAAGGGCCTATACCAGGCTGTAATGTTCTATGTTCTATGTTCTAACTGAAAACAAATCAATAAGGGACAGAGTTAACCAAGAGAAAGGCAAATTTCAGAAGAGGACTAAGTTTTCCATATTTTAAGCCTGACGCACTCATTCAAAATAAACACAGGAGCAATAACAGCATATGACAACTGTGCATCCTGAAATATATGTAGATCAGAAATGGCACTTCAAGGTACAGCCAATGAGATACTTTCACCAAATGATCACCAGTTCTCTGCATAGGCGGAATCATATGACAATGCCAATAGTAAGCTCATCTTGGTTTCCTGAAACTATCAAGGTAATAGCAACAGTCCAGCAATGGCAGAACTATGAGCATGCACAAATCTCAATATAATCCTAACATCTGGGAGATTATTTGGGCAATACTGTAAGTGACCATTATCGTTTGAGCTATCAGTTAGCCAACTCATATTTCAGCAGCATATGAATAGCATTATTGAGAATGCATCTGGTTGTATGTGGTCATGGGTATAAAAAGGCAGTGCACAACCACAATCTGCACTTGCAAAAGACACCAACGTGACAATAGGGACTAGCATTTCTCAGCACATAAATGCCAATTCAATGTTTACCAGCTAAACTTCTCGGGTCCATTTACTTTGTCCTTGGAATCTGTTCCTATCCAAGTTAGATTGAGGTAATTAAACAGAGCTTAATTACTGTGCCTCAGAGCTTTTAATGTCATCTTAGTCTATGTTCCGATCTTTGCAAACAATGTATTTTCTCTCAGAAATTTACTCAAGAAAGCTGCCTTCTATCTGTGGCCAGACTATTGCCAATGCGCCTTCAATCCTTTTAGCGAGTTTCTGGCAGAAAGATACCATGAGCCTCTGAGAGGGTCTGTGTAAGTTTGTGTGTCTGTAGGAGTATGTGTGCAGTTAAAAGTCACACAACACCAGGTTACACACACACACTTCTGTGTAATTAGGCACTAAGACCATGGGGAAAGCCCTGTTTTTGTATTATACAAATCCTCATGTGAAACCTTTGTATTTTACTCTATTTGTAGTACCCCTGAAGAACATAGAGTCTGCATAGAGTCTAATTATAGAGAAATATAAGTCCATTTGTAAACAAAATAAATGAATCACATTAAAAACAACATGGAAAAGATGAATGAGCTGATGCTATGAGTGTTAATGTTCATCCAATTCTAAATACTGGTGCTATCCTGGTTTGATTAGTTTTCCGTAGAGGTTGTCAAGTCTTCCCTTTATGTAGGTACCGAGAAAGTATGCATGAGTTTCAGAGTTGTTTATTTGACCTTTATTTGACCCATTACCCACAAAAAGAAGCAAGAAACAATCTAAGGCTCCAATGGTTACTCTTCCTCTATATCATTGACTTTCCTGACTAGGCTCTTCTAAAATTCATCCAGACCTGTTAAAGTGCACTTCACAACAGCTTCTAACTCAACTGACCTTATCTGGATGTCTTAAGTTTCTAGGTCACAAACAAAGAATTGATCTATATACCATTGCTACTTGCTACATTCCCTAAGAAATAGAAGAGTGTTGAAGCTCCAAGTAACATGGACTCGAAACATTACATTGCTGTCTTTCCATGAATGCTGCCTGACCCACTGTGAGCTCCAGCACCTGCAGTAAATTACTCCTTCAAGACCAAGAGGATTGCAGATTTGAGTCGCACTCTATATTGAATTAGCTGATCCCAATTGGAACGGTGGTAGGGGTACTTTGATAGGTTACAATAAAATCAAGCAAATTTCTACTCCTGATGGGTATCTGGTGACCTGAAGAACAACACATTTTTATGCACCAGATACAGGCATAATCAAACTTACTGTCACATTACGTTTCCATCTTTCCTCTTGAGAAGGATTTGAGGGCCTGGTTATAGTTAAATAGATTTATATATAGATATGTTTTAAAACAAGCATTTTGGCACAAAGGAAAAGAAATCAAATTATGGTACAGTCAGTGAAAATAATCATCAATACCCACTATGACAATTGGGGTTATAGTCCCAACATGGTTTTTCTGTCCCAGAGTTGAGGTCGCTTTCCCATGTGGAGGTCTTCTTTATCTTTGGTGTCCAGGTATTCCAGCAGCCTGGCAGGCAGCCTTGTCCAGGAGTGGAGGTCTCAGCCCAGCATGGTGGTCTTCTCCAGTGGAGATATCTGGCCCAGTATTCCAGTGGGCCGGTGTGGTGGTCTCACCCTGGCTGTGTCTTCAGGGTTTTCCATCATTTCTTAATCGGCTTTCCCTGAGCCCAGGAGGCATTAACTGAACTACGATTAACTTTGTTCTAATTTTACTTTTCTTTTATAATTATGTATGACTTCTGTCATTGACATAGGCACCATGGTGTGCTGACTTATAAAATGTTCCACTGTATTTTTCATGTAAAAGTACATGTGACAATAAATTTCTGTTCTATTCTAATTCTCTTGGTGTTTAATCTCAAAATATGGGGGGGCACTATCTTAAGTTGTACACAAACTCATTCCTTACCTTTGAGCTAACTGATTGTGTCGCACATCAATCAGTTCATTAATATTTGACAGGCAGAGCATGGGCATAAGTGATATTTATCTTCCTATCACAAGGTTGTGGTCAAGGGAAAAGGGGTTTAGCCACAAGGACAAAGGGATGGATTTCAGAGGTCAGCCCCTTGCCCCTCCATCCATGGCTCTAATTGGCCCAGATTGGGGCCATTCAAGATCTACCCAAATTGGCCAGCAAGCTTCTCAGTTGAGAAAATGCTTAGCTGTCTTTCTAATATGGAAATTGAAGATATTGAGGCCCCTACCTGATGATTAATCAACAAATTGAGAGCCTTAATTGCTGGAAGTTTAAGAAAGACTCCATAGATCTTCTTGTCCAGAACTAAATTGGTGAGGCAGTGAGAAGGGGTCGAGTATTTCTCCATTGCCAACTCACTGAATCATTTCCACTTCTCACCAGTTCCAGGGAGGGGTGACATTCCACTTTCCTTTCTGAACTGGTTATTACAAGTATGAGGTAGAGTTAACATGCCTCATCTTCTTTGTTGGCTTCCTCTTCTGCCTCGGAGAGTTCTCATTCCTTGCATCTGAAGTGAAAAAGAAATGTTTACTAACACCATCTACAGTTTGTGAAAGAATATGAGGGGCAAGGCAGAAGTAGGAAAGCAATCAGTATGCAGATGCCTTCACGATCGATCTCTGACCAGCTCAATAATGGCATGATGGCCAACATTGCCTCCGCATCTCTGTTTAAACATGTAAGCATGCTTCTACTTGTCTGGTCTTTTCTCTTGTCCTGTTGTGTGTGACAATCTCCTGCAGGAAAATAGAAAGTATATCAGTAATTGCCCTGCAATATGTTTTAGTGATGTGTCTCCCAGTTTTAAATTGCTGCCTGTATTTGCACAGGCTCTGAGTGTGAAGGTGGGGTGAAGCATACAAATCTATTGAATATGAAGGCTTGTGCAATGGAAGGTAATGATAAGGAGATGCCTAACATGGTTCTTCGGTAGAAGAGGACATAATGATCACAAAAATACAGAAAATAGGACAGTGGAGGGAAGAAATCTCCCTTTAAAACATTTGCAATGGAGATGGAGAAAAAATGAGTCTTTATAGGAAGTTAGCGTCTTTACAGAAATGGGTTGGAAGAAGAGCAGACTACACAGTTTCAAGTGTAGATGGGCTGATAGTAGATATTGGGCAACTGACTATCCCCCAAAATGGAAGATCTGATTTTAACTTTGTGCAGGTGATGGATTTTGAATGCGTTAAAGTGAAGCCTAGAGATAGAGAAGTAAGGGTATCCAGGCAAGAAACACATCATGTTAAGGTATATGAAAAAATGGAAATTAGAACTAAAATTGATCAGATTTCCCAATTCAGGTAAGAATGGGAAACTGGATCAATACAGCCATTAAAGTACAGGAAAAAAAGGTAAGGGATTGGATCTGAATTGACTGGAACAACAGACATTCCAAGTATTCTTCAAACATCAGACATAGTTAGGACCCATGTGGATGCATGTAGAAGGACTTTATATTTGGAGAAATGATTGGAATCAAAGGAGAACTCACTCAACAAGTTCAACCAAGCAGAATTTAATATCCCTTTTAGGATGGTTGCTGGAACCTTTGCTAGAAAAGAAAATATGGAGTTGAATGTTCCTGGTTTCATTTTTCTTTTAACGTTGAGACCATTTTCGGACTACTATCCAGGCTGCTAAAGCAACAGGCCAGTGAACACAGAAACAAAATACCGAGGGTGGTAGAAATCAGAAATGAAAATAGGAATTGCTCGAAATATCGAGCACCGTCAGGCAATCTCGGTGGAGAGAGAAACAATTTTAACATTGCATCAAGTTGAAACATTGGACTGAATCTCCCAATCCAGGAGGAGCTGATGGTGAAGAACTTAATTGACTAAGGGTCCAAATATAAGCATCTCAACTGCAGGATACACTTAAATAACTAACATCTCAAAGCTGAAAAGCAGATCAACCTTCTGGACTGCAGATGTCAAATGGCCTTTAAACAAACATTTGCATCTTCTTAAAAACATAACCTACCAAAACTAAGTACTTACTCCCAGTTAGGTTCTCTCAAATCAAGAAATCCTTGCTTTCAGCTACCAGACTGCATATAAGAAACATGAACGTAGTAAACTTGACTTCTTCCAGGACCTTGGAAAAAGGATTATCTGCTTTGTCCTGAATGGGATTGTGGAGTAAGGAATGGAAGTGGCATCGGGAGGAGGAGCGGGGAAAGGAGGAGTAATGACCATTCAAGATTGGGACACTGACCTAGCAAGGGTAGAAGGGCAGATATTGCAGCCTGCCTCTGTCCTAGTGTAGTTTATTTAGAGTGATGGCTAGGAAAGATGTCTCATAGAGAGCTAAATGGTCAAGTTATGGTCAGTGCTGTCAAAATGCTGGCTGGTGGTACTGCAATGCAAAGGATACATTGACAATCATGGGGCTGATGCCAAAGTTAGATGTGGAGTTAGATAGTTTAGGAGTTGCAAGACCATGGAGAGCATTGTAAGGACTCATCAAGAAGGGCCATGGAAGGTGAGGGTACTGAAGGCCTTGTGAATGTGAGAGATAAGGGTCAGGAGGATACTGAGACTTTGACAGTTAGGGGCTCAGGAATAAGGTGGGCAAGCCAATAAAAGACATAGATCAGATCTGTGGAAATTGAGGTGAGGTCCAGTGGCAATGGGATGACAGGTGGTATGGATGAAAATTCATGGGACTCCTCAGTGGGTGACAGACGAAGGATTAAAAGTATTTGTGATTACAGAGTGACTTGCCAAATGGAAGCCTTGATCAGAGGCACTGGTGAAACGACAACACCCAAAGTGGAAAGTGGATTTTTGAGTGGGTACAGTTAATCATGAAACCAAAAGACTATGGACGCTGGAAATCAGCAGTTGGGAAGGGCACCATCTGACAGCTAGGTACTGGATATATCTAATGCCACTGGTACCCATTTGCGGTGTATGTTGTCGTACAGAGTTTTGCCAGTGGGTTTTAAAACCACCCCATTTTGTGGTACTGGGGTAGTCCTTGGACAAACATTTAGGGGTGCACTCCTGGATGGATTTAACTCATTTCTAATTTTGTGCAGGACTTTCTTCCTCCCATGATCTTCTCAGAGCATCAGTGCCTAATTTCTAGCCCTTTCTCTGGGCCAGTAGCCAAACATTCCATTTCTGTTTGTGGAAAATCCCCATCGGTCACCCATGGTGGCTATGTTCAGGCAAGAATAATATGAGCTCCCATTTGCCTTTCTATACACAACCAGCTGGTTGTTACACCCAACATATGGATTTGTTGGAATGAACCCATGAAACATCATCTTCACTTTAATCTGTCTCCAGCAGGGCAAACCAGATATAGCCAGGATTTGTGTACTCTCGTCCAGTTAATGCCTCCATTTGATTTGAATCCTGGCAATTCAGCTGACAATGTAGACCAACAGGTTGCATGTCATCATCCTGGAGATGGGATCAAGGTAGCATCTATTATTATCCTTAAAAATATCTGACCAAGTTTAGACACCTCCCCACACCTCTCTAACTGTGGAGATTTTTTCTAACACTTTCTGATCTTGGCCCACACTTGGCTTTTATCAATTTCTCTCAATTCCCTTTTGATCAATCAATTGTGTGTGCGTCTGACCCAACATTAGTTAATCCAAAATAGGGATCGGAAACGGGTCAGTGCATTGGCACCATCAAAGGTCCAGATGACAATGAGATGAAAATTGGCCAAACAATGAAGATGGTCTAAAAGGATTTCGTGTGTGTGTGTGTGAGTGAGGGAGACAGGAAGGGAAAGAGAGAGAAAGAGATAGGAGAGTTCTGGCTGTCAGAGACTTGCTCTCCCACCACGTCTGAGTGGGACTGTTAGAATGACTGCCTTCGTAAAGGGGTTGTCCCTGGGCTAGAGCTCGGCATAGGACACTTTCTTGGGCAGCTTGTCTCTAACCATCCCTTTCACTTCAGGGTTGCTGCATGCTGAGGCCTGCCTCTTCTGGCCTGAATTGGTGAAGCCAGTTGTTGTTCATTTCCTGAGGTTCAGGAAGGACAGCGTCCAGAGCTGGTCGAGGATCGGTAATGGGGCTGATCTTGGATTTGGGTCTGGATCAGGGCTCACATTAAGATTTGTTTTTCTCAGCTCCCCGAGATACATGGGGAGATGGTGAATGTTCCTTTTGGTTTTGTTGATTAACATAGTACCAGTCAGTTTTCCCTGTAACCAGCAAAATTCTTGCCAACACTGAGCTGAACCTAAAAATCTGGAGGCAGGATCTTCCTGGCTGGAAACTTTGGAACATCACCTGCTGCCTACCTTGTATCTATTGGGTTCCCTTTTCCATCAAGGTACACTTTGCTTCAATTTTGCCTTTTTGCTATTCTGATGGTGCTTTGTGCCCATTTTCTAACAGAAGTTTCACAGTTTTATTGTGGCAGAGGGCTTTGATCTCAGGCTCTGTCTCGTCCGGTCCTATTAAGGTTTGCTACCTCTCATGGGTGTTTGGTCATTAGAATATAAGAGGTGAATCCAGTTGCACCAGAAGGTGAGTTACTTATGAGCATGGATTACCCACAAAGGGTAAAAATGACATTCTAAGCTGAGTTGTTTCATTTTGACCTGTTGCAGCGCTCCTTTGAGAGTGTGATTCATCTTCTCTACAATCTTGCTGGATTGAGGATGAAGGCTGATGTGGAATATTTGGCTGATGCCAAATATATTCATCATCTCCTCCATTACCTGAAATGGGTTCCTTGGTCTGAATCTCTACTGCAGGAAAGACCCCAGTTAGTGAAAATATACTGAATTAAGATGTTCACTGCAACTTTAACAATGTTCTTATGAGTGTTAACAATGTCCACAATGACCAGGATATATTTAAATCCGCCTTATAGGATGGTAGGGGGCCAATGTAGTCTAGTTAAAGGACAGATCACAGTCCTGCTACTGGCCTGATATGCCTTAGTTCTCCTTGATTGACATACCTGTCTCGATTGACATGAGTGCACTTAAAATAATTCTTAGCATAGTGCCATTTCTGGCAATCCCATAAATCAGCGCTTCGGTTCTTTGGTGACCCTGGACATTGAGATTTCACTTGCGTTTGTTCCTGGACAGGTACCACATACTGTCCATCTTTGAGAATAAGTGTGTCCTGAATACTTAACTTGCCCTCCCACGTGCGATACAAGGCAGGGAACCCTTCCCTTCTGTACTTGCTTTAACTGAGCTCTCAGCATGTCCCAGGTCTTTCACCTTGGTTTGGTTCGTAGTGACAGTGTCTATTTGTTCTGGAAGGGGGGGTGCTGCCATGTTTCTCCTTTGTGGACACTCTGCTGAGCCAATTCATTTTTCTTTCTGCTCCCAGTTGGGAAAGTTCATTGGAGCCTTTATGACGCCATGTTCATTGTATTGGGCATTTTGGAGAATAAATTTGTGTATATAGTAATGGTATATAGTATATAGTATATAGTAATGGTTTCCTGTCTGCTGAGATGAACTCTCTAGCTTCCCCCAGTGTCAGGAAGTGATTTAAACTGTTGCAGACATATATGTTGTTGAAGTGTCTGTCTGCTGACCATGTAGGTTACAGTGGCAGCCTGAGTGCTCATTTTGTTGGGAAGCCTCAGCACTAACTCTATCAGAGGTTCCCTTCTGTGGTTCTCCATATATACACTACATCCTGTCTTTCAGTGTCCATTCTCTAACAAAGAATATCCATCCGTTAATATTCTTCTGGGGAGGTCTCTCTTCTGCTCCCCAGGTTCCCTTGTGTCTTCCCCCATTTTGTTTTGACAGAAATAGTCCCCTGGGGACATTTTGCCACGTCCTGAAACTCATGACATTTTTCCTGTACCTCAAACTGTTGGTGAGGTAGGTGGGCACTTTGGTATGTTTGTAATGTCGTGACCCTGTAACATTAGGGTCCACTGCATTGTGTGGTTTTGGCTGACTGTACTGTCTTTAATCCTGCTGTCCAGTAAAAGTTGAATGGTGTTATGTTCCACTAAAATGGTTAGGGAGTTCAGGACAATAATATTGACAAAAATGTTGTACCACCCAGAACATGGCTAAAAAGTACTTCTCACATGTAGAGAAACCATGCTCTACTGGTGAAAGAGTCCAAGAGGTATAGGTCACTGGCCTGAGTTCACTTTGTCATCCTTAGAGAAGTCCAGCTGACAATATGGCATCTGTGGCTGCAATTCTGAAGGTGAAGGGTCAGGTACCTGCACAGTCGGGACATGCACTACGGCCTGTTTTAATTCAGCAATAGCATCTATGCACTGCTCAGTCCATTCCCATAAGGCTTTCCTTTTCTGGAGGTTGGAGAGTGGACTGGCTTTAATGATAAAACCATCGATGTGGTTCTGACAGTATCCCATTAACCCCAGTAAGGTACACAATGAGCTCACATCCCTGGGGAGGGGCAAACAGGTCACGGCTTCCCTTCTATTTTGTCTTTTCCCTGAGCTATCACAGAGACCTGGGACCTTATGTTCTAGGCCTTCTTGGGATTAACATTCAGTCCTGAGGTGACGAGGAGGAGGAACAGTTTCTTTAAAAGTGTGAAATTTTCAGTCCTCGTCTCTGTCTGCACGAAGTGTTTGCCCATGTACTGTACCAAACAGTCTGATCAGGAAACTCTCTCCAGCCCTTTTGCCAGTCTCTGATGAAACATTAACAGAGAATTGTGAAAACCCTGGCACAACTAGGTCCATGAGAATTGCTGACCCTGAAATGTGAGGATGAATTTATGTTGGCAGTGTTGATAGAGGGGTATAGACTAAAGGTAAAAACAATGACTGCAGATGCTGGAAACCAGATTCTGGATTAGTGGTGCTGGAAGAGCACAGCAGTTCAGGCAGCATCCAAGTAGCTTCAAAATCGACGTTTCGGGCAAAAGCCCTTCATCAGGAATAAAGGCAGTGAGCTTGAAGCATGCAGAGATAAGCTAGAGGAGGGTGTGGGTGGGGAGAGAGTAGCATAGAGTACAATGGGTGAGTGGGGGAGGGGATGAAGGTGATAGGTCAGGGAGGAGAGGGTGGAGTGGATAAGTGGAAAAGAAGATAGGCAGGTAGGACAAGTCCGGACAAGTTATGGGGACAGTTACTGAGCTGGAAGTTTAGAACTAGGGTAAGGTGGGGGAAGGGGAAATGAGGAAACTGTTGAAGTCCACACTGTTGATGCCCTGGGGTTGAAGTGTTCCGAGGCGGAAGATGAGGCATTCTTCCTCCAGGAGTCTGGTGGTGAGGGAGCGGCGGTGAAGGAGGCCCAGGACCTCTATGTCCTTGGCAGAGTGGGAGGGGGAGTTGAAATGTTGGGCCACGGTGTGGTTGATTGGTGCGGGTGTCCTGGAGATGTTCCCTAAAGCGCTCTGCTAGGAGGTGCCCAGTCTCCCCAATGTAGAGGAGACCGCATCGGGAGCAACGGATACAATAAATGATATTAGTGGATGTGCAAGTAAAACTTTGATGGATGTGGAAGGCTCCTTTAGGGCCTTGGATAGAGGTGAGGGAGGAGATGTGGGCGCAGGTTTTACAGTTCCTGCGGTGGCAGGGGATAGTAAACTCCACTACTAATGTGCAATACTGTGAAATATTTTGCTTGTGTGGCTGCCTCATCATGGTTTTAAGAATGGTCGCTATTGTTGATACAGTGTGTTATGGACCAGCCCAGACACCCTCAACACATTTAAGAATATCGTCCAGACCCTAAACTATCTAATTGTTTTGGGCAGATGTAAGATGGGCAGCTGGTTAAACCACATAGCTTCAAGTAAAAAAGAATTCATTTACACACCACCAAAGGAAACAACAAACAAAAGACAGCAGAATTTAGATTAACAATGAGGCAGCATGGTGGCTCAGTGGTTAGCACTGCTGCCTCACAGCACCAGGGACCTGGGTTTGATTCCAGCCTCAGGAGACTATCTGTGTGGAGTTTGCACATTCTCCCTGTGTCTGCATGGGTTTCCTCCCACATTGCAAAGATGTGCAGGTTAGGTGAATTGGCCATGCTAAATTGCCCATAGTGTTCAGGGATATGTAGGTTAGGTGTATTGGTCCAGGGTAAATATAGGCTAGAGGAATGGGTCTGGGTGGGTTACCCTTTGGAAGGTTGGTGTGGACTTTTTAGATTAGATTAGATTCCCTACACTGTGAAAACAGACCCTTTGGCCCAACCAGCCCACACTGACCCTCTGAAGAGTAACCCACCCAGACCCATTTCCCTTTGACTAATGCACCTAACACTATGGGCAATTTAGCATGGCCAATTCACCTGACCTGCACATCTTTGGACTGTGGGAGGAAACTGGAGCACCAGGAGGAAACCCACGTAGACACGGGGAGAATGTGCAAACTCCACACAGACAGTCGGCCAAGGCTGGAATCGAACCTGGGACCCTGGTGCTGTGAGGTAGCAGTGCTAACCACTGAGTCTTACTTGTTGGGCTGAAGGGCCTGTTTCCACACTGTAGGGATTCTATATTCTAAACAGTTTGAAAACCTGGCCGACATGATATCCCCCTCAACTTAACAAAGAGTGTTCTGATTTCCTGCAATATCCCATAAACACACCCCTCAGCAAAAATTCAAACACAGGTTCTTGGAGGTGAGAGAGAGTCAACTGGGGATCATTTGCTGAAGAATAGAATGTCTTTCACTCCAGGTTCTCTGGGTTCCTGGCTAAAACTAAACTAAATATGAAAAATCCCTGAACTGGGAGAACTGGCTACTCCCCTTTCATTGTACAAGTGTTTTTAAAAGAACTCCAAAACCCTTTTCCCCTGGTTGTTGCCTTGGGCAGTATCTGTTAGCCATTAGTAAAGTGGCCTTATCCCAGACAAACTGAAACCTCTGCCTTTTCCAAACCCTTTTGAAAAGAACGAAGAATAACATAACCTTTTTAAAGGAGCAGCATCATCACAGAGTGATTATGGTGGTTTTATTGAGCTTCCTGTAATCAATGTTGAGCTTTTAAAAGTCATTCGGTTTCCTTAAGAATCTATATTGGTGAGTTTTTGATGGATTCTACTGGATGTAGGACTCCTTGCTTTAACAAGCTGCTAATGACATTGGCCATATCCTCTCTGCCTGCTTGGGGAAAATCTTTGTGACTTTGGGTTTGGTCCATCTAACACAATCTCAATACAACCGCAGTTCTGTTTGTGACTGGTGAATGTATTCTGTACCCCATGAGAATTTCCTTTCCTACTGAGTCCTCAGTAATTTTGGGTACCCCTGCAGTCCCTTGCAAAATGGCCTGTGCGCCCACTATAGTATCAGTGCTGCTGCCTTGGTGCTCTCTGCTGCTGATCCCTATCTCTCACTGTGGGATGGGGCGTACAGAGGCGGATGGCTCTGATAATTACTCCCCTTGTTTTGGTTGCCCCCTTCGCTTCCCCACACAGGACTGAGGTTTGGGTTTTTACTGGCTCAATTCCCCTTTGTCTGATCTGGGATGCTCTGATTCATGAATCGCTTTCTCCCAAGGCCAGGTCATCCTGATCATCCATTGTTCTGCGTGGTGTTGTTTGTGGGATCAAGATTTTCCAGGCTTTCCTCACTGCCTCAGTAGCAAGTGAGACAAGTGTTTGAGTCCAGTTTAACCTGATATGCAGTTTCAGTGCAGTCGGATTTAGGTTACTGAAGACTCCTGTGAAGAGTATCCACAGGCTGGCACATGCAGTTGGGTGCTCTCCCTTTCCCTGACTGAACTTTTTAAATCCCTTCCACGGGGTCTCCCCTCTTGCATCCTATCATGTTCAGGTTTGCCATTTTCATGGCCTACAGTTCCCTTCCTCCCACATTCTGAGGACTGGGAAAGGCAGAATGAATCATGGGGCTCCAGTACAGAAACATTAATTTTCCCTTCTCAATATCATTGAGCCCATTGTTGGTGAGGGCTGTTGAAAAACATATCAGGGTCAGACAAATACAGGGACTGTTTTTGCTATTGCTAGCAATTCCATCACCGTAAATAGGAATGTGTAAGTTACTTGATTATTGTTCTGGTTGTTCTGATGGGTTGTGGTCAGTGGGTTCATTGGTACAGGGAAAGATCCTGGGGGTACTGAAGGACCTACTCCCTCTGGAAAGCGGGGTGTGGGTCCCCAATCTTCACCACTCTCGATGTATCTATGAGCTTGTTCTTTCATCTCCTCCCGGACTATCCCCTAATCACTGTCCCATCTGATTCAATTGTCCCACATGGTCATATCATTTCTTTTTGCATGGAAAATTGGGACTTCAACTTTTTCAATTTGTAACCAGTATTTTGAATGGCCCATCGTGCGGGCTCTGTTTTCTTTGCTTCCCTGGTGCAGGACTCTGAGTACAACTGGTCAGTTTCTGTATTTCGTGTTTGAATTGCCAAGTTTTCAGGATGTATCACTGACTGCATGCTGGTCCACCTGGGAGTATCACACTGGGGGTCTGAAACCATCCCAAGTGTACCACATTCACCTGGTACCTCTGCTGTTGCTCTGCTGCTTTGATTCTTACTTTCTCCAGTTCCTGTTTCACTTCCTCCAGCTCCTTATATAGCTTCAGCTTCTCCCATTCTCTACCTCTCAGCTGCTCCATGCACCCAGCTATCTTTCTAGCCTTGCTGAGGTTTAAAGCAAGCTTCCCTTTAGCTGTCCATGTCCCCCCCAACATTTCTGTCCCATGGGTCCCAGTTCGGATATTTGCTCATTGCAATGGTGGACCCACTTGGGCCATTTCCTTCTTCAGTACCTTTTCACTATCTCCTACTTCATGGGTCTCTGACCCCAATTCTAGCTTTTCTATATGTTCATGGGTCCTTGACCCCAATATCTAGCTTCTCGCCACTGACCCTGTATTCGGCTCTCTTGCCTCTACATAATGCTGGTTCTTGACCCTATACTAACTCTGACCATTTGGCCTCCCCCCATTACAAGCACCTGTTTATGGTCCAATTACTGATCAAAACGTTCAGCCTCTTCCACCCATTTGAATCTTAGCTTAATTCACATGAGGCTGGGTGTCAGGGAGTTCAAGGCTGGTGGGGTTCAACTTCAGAAGTTATACAAACATTTCTAATTGAAGCCCACCCATGGAAGCCAATGTTTTCCATGCTTTGAAAATTTTGACCAGTTTATGTATTATATACACTTTACCCAGAGACCTTGTTGTTGAGGCAGCAAAGAAGGCAGTATTCAATTGGTAGTCGAACATGATTTTAACAAAAAAAATTCCCTGTTAAAAGTACCATGTCAGCATTTCCCAAATTCCCTCAACATTTACTTTCTATTTAGCTCTGTCTATCTAGGAAAGGATATTACCCGCAATGATTCAAATCTTTGAGTTGGGCTATTAGAATCTCCTCCTTCTTTTACATAGGGCTGGCTCTTTTCTAGAAAGTTGGGTCTCCCAGATCAGCGTGGATCTTCCCAGTTTTCTTAGGTTGTTGCATGGTCTTCCACCACGATTCTGGCTGTGAGTCGTTGCTGAGGGGGTGGTGTCCACATGTGCATTTTTACATCCTCCTTGCCCCAGACCCGCCAGAATATTCTTTGGCCTTTCCCCATTGGAGTTGGTTTCAAAGCATCCAATGGAGTCACCCTTCACTGTTGTCATGCCAGGGCGTGGTAAAGAGCATGCCCTCATGCACTGGCTGGTAGTCAAGGTGCCAGAATATCCAATCAATACTTCTCCAATACTCAATCCTCAGGCTGTAATTAGCTCTGTCTGAACCCTTGTGCTGTCTTTGACCTTAGTTTCCACTTTTCCCTAAAGCCAATAGCTGCTAGCTACTGTTTAATTTACTTTGGCCAATTTTCTGTTGGCCCAATTCCTCTGGCTGTGAGTCAATTTAGAATGTCTAATTGTGGGCCCATGGTTGCTTGTTTTTGACTTCCTTCCTTATACAACATCATGGCAAGCTACAAGGTATTGCAAATATCTCCAGCTCCATTCAGGAAGGAGCCCGATGTATACAAGTATATTGTTGCTGTCACCTTGTTAGTCATTGACAATGTAGAGCTTGTCTTGCTCTAAGAGGGCAGCACCTGGCAAATTTCAGTGCACTTGATGAAGTATAGATACAGTTGGTTCTGCTATAACGCAGGTTTCTTCAACGCAATTGAAGAATTTAGACCATTATTTGTAGAATGCAAACTTTCCTGACTTCTATTGGCTTTAACATGATTCCAGTCCCATTGGTTTAAATGATGCTGCTATTATGCGATTTTCCTTTAACGTGGGATCACATAGGAATGGAACTACCACGTTATATCAGAACAGTCTGTATCTCATATATTATTCCTCAACTAGGGGTTAGTGGAAGAATTGCGACAAGAATGCCCTGGGTGGATATGGTGTCATTCTGGGAGCTCATCTCATCCTGTCACTCCATCCCATCCTCCTCCTCCTCCTCCTTCTTTTATTGTGTGGCATTTGTTAATTCTCTAAATCATGTTAAAATCCAAAGGAAATACTTATTAATGCAACTATAACAACTGACTTTTGCAGAAAGTTTGACGTCAGCAACAAGCCTTTCAGCGTCTGCCCCACACATACCTCTGTCGACCTTTATATGTTTAAACAACGATACAATAGATTACACAAATTGAAAGTCACTGCAATCACCAAAATGAAATTAACCAGCCATTAACTTGCAAGTGTTAGGTGGGCTCTTTAAATAGCACTGTTGTCAAATAAGTTTTATTTCTAAATACATGTTCTGGTAAACAAGGTTAACAAAGACCATTGGGTAAAGGATTGAGCTCCAAAAAATGTCCTATTGTGTCCAGTGTTGCAAACTGACAGAGGTCACGAGCTTCCAGTTCTGCATATTTTTAGGAGGTGTTGCCTTTATCCATGCCAATCCCCTCACCAACATGACATCCAATGTGATTTACGGCAGAAGTGTGCTGCTTATCATCTACTACTTTGATTCATTTAATGCCCAAACAACAGATGATTCAAAGCTTAATTTCAGGCTAATGTCCTTTCTTGCTTTCTTTCAAAGGAGATAGCAAGGAAGCAATAAGATTTTAGGACAATTTATTGGGTCTATTACAATATTTCTGTAAAAGAGATCCAAATATACAAGTCATAAAAATTGTTGAAATATTATTAAATCAGTAGCTTCAGTCCAGTATTTTGTATTTTACAATAATTTTACCTGTACTCATTACAGTCCAACAACTTTTAATAGGCCAACTCTGATATGTCTTGTGAATAAGAAGAATTACCGGACATTTTTAACTTTCAGATAGATCTTTCTGTGCCTTTAATTTGATCTACACAGGAAATTGTATGTAAGTATTCATCATTAATACATAATTACTGCTGCTTTTGGCGCAGTGTTTTTAATTTAATTTAGCTAGAATGTCCAGCAAATGAAGTGACACAGGCTACAGTGGCTGCAGACGTGATTGCATATTTTCAATCATTATTAAATGAAGGCAGCTCAAGGCAAAGCTTTAACCCCCAGAATGTTTTCTGTGTGATAAAAAGAGAAGGTGCTATCAATCTTTATTGTCTGTCTAGCTTACTGTAATTGCATTCAATAGTCCACTGATTCTGTTGTCTGTGCTAATGTCATGAACAGTGGAAGCCAGCTGCTCAGACTTGATCATATGCATGCAATGGCCAGTTTGAAGATCTAACTGCAAGTCTTGCATTTGATGATAAATTGTTGATGCTATAGATTGTGAACAGCTCAACATTGTAATTGTATATAAAATGAGATTCTTACTTTGTTTGATATCTACTGGTATGATGTCAACTAAAGGCCATGTCATGTATTATACAAATGCATCTGGTTCTGGAACTGGTCCAATGGTTCACTGTTTTTTTAAAAGGATTAGAAAAGCTGAAGGATTTGGACATGACAGCAATAGTCCTATGGTGATAAGGAAATGATTGCAAAATGCCTGTAGAACAAATATCAATATTTGTATCAAGGCAAGATATCTCTTGACAGGTTTTGAACATGTATGCACAAACCTATCTCAATATCTTTCTCATTTTTGTCACAACATTGTTGTCATGTTGCCTTTTTGTAAAGTAACATTACATTTTCCACAAATTTTCCAAAAATCTTATTCAATGTTCCAAAGTATATGAATAATCAATAACATCGAGTATCATGTGATGGCCTAAACATGGAACAGATGCAAAATTATGATTTGTTTAGGCACTCAGGATATATTGGAATTTCCACGGGAATTTAAAGTACGACATTACACTGAATGAAGTCGAATGAAGTATTCACCCTTCCTAGCACGGTGAACAATTAAAAATGAACATTGTCCTCCTGCTGAAGCAGTCACTCTGTGCCCACAAACATTGTAAGTTGTGTGAAAATGAATGGAGGATTAGAGAAATGTTACATTTTTTTTCAAAGATGCACTAAAATAATGTGTCTGTGTTTCTCTTAGGTACTTAGTAGGAATAAAGCACAGGAGTGTATTCGAGAAGTAGTAAAATTAAAGGAAATATCCTTGGGAGTAATCTTACTCTAATCTGGTCAGCAGGAAGCTGCCAAATCGGATGGAGTTTTAGTTGAACTGACACACTTGCCGTGGGTTGTAAATCTGGTCTCTAGAGCAGCTGGTTTTTCTTGAACTCAGCCAAAAGCATCAGCACGTGCTTCCATGTCCTGAGACCAACCACATAATGTGTTTATGCTGATGACCCACAGACAAAAATGAAAGCATCTGTCTTTAATGGAAATTTGACGAGGGTCAGAGTAGTTATACCGTACAGTGTTCCTGAAGGCCACAGAGGGAAGAAGGCTGAGAAACAAAAGGTAAGGAAGCTTCCTGCTTGCCCCCATTGTCAATTCTCCGACTCTACTCCGGCAGTAATCCTGGAACGGGGATGGCCAGGCGGATGTACTGGATGTCATGGACAGGAGGAAATGGTAGTCTCACAAACAGGTATGTTTGGAAATCTCAGAGACAGTCAACAAATGATTTTCCCCTGAGACTATCGATGCAGTGGTACAAGATGTTGCTGTATCTCATCATGTTGGAAAAGGTGAGCTGCGTCCTACGTTTAGATGTCAGTCCCCACTCTTTGACTTCCCCAACATTATCCTGCACTACACTTCTCAGACCACTAAATTATAGCTTCATTCATTCCTGTTCTCAAGGCACCTCTTCTTGCATCTAATTACATGCATGATTGCTTCAAATGTTCAGGGAATTGTCACAATTTATTCACGCCACAACAGTCACTTCACCATATGGCTTTCCAGACAGTGTCTGCAGTTGATTCTTTATAGGTAAGGGCTACTCTCGGAAGACCAGGCTATGATCCCTACCAGTGAGCCAAAGGAAAGATAAAACAACAGCCACATGATTATAAGCGTGATGACAGGGCACGCTATTGGGTCATGTAAATGTAAATTGGATACCTTGACAAATTTAGAGGCATCATTCAGTATGCCTCATCCAGAGACTCTAGTCTGCTGTGCCCTTCATTACATTGAACTGCAGACAGAAGTGGATCTGCAGGAAGAGAAAAATTCAGAATGATCGGTATCCAACCAGGAGAGGAGGGAGAGGAATGGAGGGATGAAGGTGAAGGGTCAGATGTGACCATGGTAGCTGCAAACTACCAGAGAGATGCAGATTTCATGTACAGGTGTATTTTACTCAACCTATGCACATTGATGGTGCTGTTAGAAACTCAGCATTCACCACCCTCCCCGACAACGCGATTCATTTCACAGTCAAAAGCACTCTCTGGCCCTCACTGACTAAAGCATGATCTTGACAGAAGAGTCAGAAAAAATGCAGGCAGTCTTCCTATGTCTTTTCGTCATGTTCTTCATGAAAGGAGCCGTCAAAAGCGAGGTTTCCTGCAGCAATGTAGCGCAATACTTTTCATAGAGATCCTTCATTTACAGAGTGTGGGTCTATGCTACCCATTACTCTGTGGTGGGCCAACAAAAGGGCAAGCAGGATGCTAATGCTGTCGTTAAGTTAAAGAGTCTTCAGACAGAAGAAATGGGTTTCCAATCCTCTGCTTTCTCCATGTCGTGTGTGTGTACTTTATTAAGATTCTGAACTTATTAATTTAATCACAAATTAAGGATTCTAAGGATTTGGAAATGCATGGGATTTGTGGCAATTCAAATGCGATTCACTAGGTCAGCTTCCTGGGAATGAAAGGGCTGACGTATCAAAAATGGCTAAATATGTTAGGACTGTATTCCTTAGATTTTATCAGAATGAAGGGTGATCATATTGAAACATGCAAGATACTTAGGAAGCTTAAATGTCATTTTCACTAGTGGGAGAATCTTGATCTTAGGGATATTTACAGAAAAAGGGGACACTCATTTGAATGTGAAGTGCGGTGGAATTTATTCTCACAGACTGTAATGATTGTTTGAAATTCTCTATTCCAGAGAGTTGTGGAATCTAGATCACTGTAAGTATTTAATGAGGAGGTAGATAGATTTTTGAAAAATTGAGGTGTTGAAGGCTATGGAGAAGCTGGCATGAAAATAGAGTTGAGGCCTGAGGCAGATCAGACAAGGTGGGCTGAATCGACTTCTCCTGCTCCTATTTCTTATGTTCATATAAGGACAGCAAGCACAATATATTGAAGGTGCACAATTCTTGACAAACATAATATAGCTTTTTTCAATAAAACTGACTGATTTCAAGTCTGCAGGGAATTCAGAAGATGTAATGCAAATCAATTTTCAGAAGGCTTTACAATGGAGGCTTATTTGAAAAAGTGAAGCACATGTTATAAGACAAAATGAATTAGAACTTGGTTGACAGAAAAAATTGTCTGGGGTTAAGTTTAGTGCCACTGACAACTGAAATAAGCTGAGTGAAAAAGAAAGTCAACCCTACAACTCCCACTTAACCTTCAGTCACACCTCAGCTCTGACATTCTTGCTCTCTCCTCCTCCATTCTTCGAATGCTGACATCAACTAACTAAAAGGTACAGGGCTGAAATTGTTTGACCAACTGTCAATTGTTTTGAGTTTCATGTCAGGTTTCTCTCTGTAAAGCCCAACAAAATTCTTTGCCCTTCTAGAATCATAGAGCATGGAAACAGACCCTTCGGTCCAACCCGTCCATAACAAGCATGTTCCCCAACTAAACGAATCCCACCTGCCTGCGTTTGGCCCACATCCCTCCAAACCTTTCCTATTCAAGAACTTAAACAAATACCTAGTAACTGTCCCTGCATCCATCACTTTCTCTGGTAGTTCATTACACACATGAACCACTCTCTTTGTGAAAAAGTTGCTCCTCATATCCTTTTTGAAGCTTTCTCCTCTCAACTTAAAAATATGCCTCCGAGTTTTGAACTCCCTACCCTAAGGAAAGGATCCTTGTGATTCACCTTATCTATGTCCCTCCTGATTTTATAAATCTCAATAAGGTCATTCCTCACGCTCCTAGGCTCCGGTGAAAAAAGTCCCAGTCTTTCCAATTTATTTTTATCTCAAGCCCTCGATTCCCATTAACATCCTGGTAATTTTTCTCTGAACCTTCTCCCGTTTAATAATGTCCTTCCTATAACAGGGCAACCAGAACACACACAGTACTCCAGAAGAGGCCTCACCAAAGTCCTGTACAAGCTGTTACAAACTCAGTTCAATATCTAATTCCCTAGGGTGCCCCTCATGCCCAGTACTGGCCCAAATTCACCAGTCACTGTCATCCGAAGAACACATCAATGACCAGATACCTCCAGATAAACCAGCATCTCTGGTGCATGTACCATAGTGAAATAACAATTGCAATCCCAAATAAGTGGTGGCAGTTCACAGCTGATAATGACACAGGAGCCACAAACACGTCCTGTACATGGTACATAGATGGCATGGCTGAAATATGCTTGCTCATAAAACTCCACTGTCTAACCACCAAGCCTTACCTGTCCTTAGTCACAGTCCATCTTACTATTGTGCCTAAGTCACCACAACTTTGTCCCAAATGCCCAATACACCTCAGCATCTTATCATTGTTAGTTATGGAACAATTATTTGAAGGGACCCATTCAGGACATTCCAAAGATTAGTTTTTATTTTCAATTATCAAACAGATAATGAACAGAGGCTGCATTTCACCTACACAATATAAGCAGAATGCTTGCAAGATGATCAACAATTATTCTTCAGCCGAGATTGACTGTGACACCCAGCTTCTGGATTAGTGGTGCTGGAAGAGCACAGCAGTTCAGGCAGCATCCAAGTAGCTTCAAAATCGATGTTTCGGACAAAAGCCCTTCATCAGGAATAAAGGCAGTGAGCCTGAAGCGTGGAGAGATAAGCTAGAGGAGGGTGGGAGTGGGGAGAAAGTAGCATAGAGTACAATGGGTGAGTGGGGGAGGGGATGAAGGTGATAGGTCAAGGAGGAGAGGGTGGAGTGGATAGGTGGAAAAGAAGATAGGCAGGTCGGACAAGTCTGGACAAGTTATGGGGACAGTTACTGAGCTGGAAGTTTAGAACTAGGGTAAGGTGGGGGAAGGGGAAATGAGGAAACTGTTGAAGTCCACACTGTTGATGCCCTGGGGTTGAAGTGTTCCGAGGCGGAAGATGAGGCATTCTTCCTCCAGGCGTCTGGTGGTGAGGGAGCGGCGGTGAAGGAGGCCTAGGACCTCCATGTCCTCGGCAGAGTGGGAGGGGGAGTTGAAATGTTGGGCCACAGGGCGGTGTCGTTGATTGGTGCAGGTATCCCGGAGATGTTCCCTAAAGCGCTCTGCTAGGAGGCGCCCAGTCTCCCCAATGTAGAGGAGACCGCATCGGGAGCAACGGATACAATAAATGATATTAGTGGATGTGCAAGTAAAACTTTGATGGATGTGGAAGGCTCCTTTAGGGCCTTGGATAGAGGTGAAGGAGGAGGTGTGGGCGCAGGTTTTACAGTTCCTGCGGTGGCAGCGGAAAGTGCCAAGATTGGAGGGTGGGTTGTTTGGGGGCGTGGACCTGACCAGGTAGTCGCGGAGGGAACGGTCTTTGCGGAAGGCGGAAAGGGGTGGGGAGGGAAATATATCCCTGGTAGTGGGGTCTGTTTGGAGGTGGTGGAAATGTGGGCGGATGATTTGGTTTATGCGAAGGTTGGTAGGGTGGAAGGTGAGCACCGGGGCGTTCTGTCCTTGTTACGGTTGGAGGGGTGGGCTCTGAGGGCGGAGGTGCGGGATGTAGACGAGATGTGTTGGAGGGCATCTTTAACCACGTGAGAAGAGATATTGTGATCTCTAAAGAAGGAGGCCATCTGGTGTGTTCTGTGGTGGAACTGGTCCTCCTGGGAGCAGATCCGGCGGAAGCGGAGGAATTGGGAATACGGGATGGCATTTTTGCAAGAGGTAGGGTGGGAAGAGGTGTAATCTAGGTAGCTGTGGGAGTTGGTGGGTTTGTAAAAAATGTCAGTGTCAAGCCGGTCGTCATTAATGGAGATGGAGAGGTCCAGGTAGGGGAGGGAGGTGTCAGAGATGGTCCAGGTAAATTTAAGGTCAGGGTGGAATGTGTTGGTGAAGTTGATGAATTGCTCAACCTCCTCGCGGGAGCACGAGGTGACGCCAATGCAGTCATCAATGTAGCGGAGGAAGAGGTGGGGAGTGGTGTCAGTGTAATTACAGAAGATCAACTGCTCTACCCCACCCTCCTCTAGCTTATCTCTCCACGCTTCAGGCTTACTGCCTTTATTCCTGATGAAGGGCTTTTGCCCGAAACGTCGATTTTGAAGCTACTTGGATGCTGCCTGAACTGCTGTGCTCTTCCAGCACCACTAATCCAGAATCTGGTTTCCAGCATCTGCAGTCATTGTTTTTACCTCGTTGATTGTGACACCCAGCTCTCTGCTCCCGGAAACCAGCAAAAGTCAGGGCCTGTCTGTTTGAGAGCGCCCCATGTATTCAGCTCTATAATGCGTATGGTGAGATACTCACGATCAATTTTCACATTTTCCTGTTTGAAAGACTGCTCCCATTCTCTTAGTTCCTCATCATCCAGCATATCCAATCCTTCCCTGCTCCAACTGATCAGAGCACATCAACATAAGATGACATAACACTGTCTGTCCAAAGAACGTTATCCCAAACTGGACCAAGCAGTGGAATTGCATCTTCAGTAGCTCTAGTATCTGCTTCCACACCAGCCCATTGTTTGCTCCCTACAGCTTGATCATCCGCTGTCCTGCAGCCTTGGTTGGTGTATGAGCAGCACTGTGTTAGCACTCCACTTCAGTCAAAGGATATACAATTGTATCATCAGCCATTCATACTGGCTAAACATTGACTCCAGTAGCCAGCCTTGTAAGGACTGAACCATCAAACACAGCAGGAAAATTAGAGTATTTCATGTTGTAGGAGTCATAGCTCGACTCCCTCCAAGAAGTGGTAACAGTGCCTGAACATCAATGGAATGCTGGTCCGTCCTATTGATGAAGCCCACTGTGTTTTGATATGGCCCTCTCAGCGTGATGAATGTGTAGTCAGAAACCTCTCTACCTGGGGGAAGCCAGCAATGTTTCTGAATCCTACTGGCCAAGCTGCAGTACTGACTCCACCCTCAGGGAATGAAATGAATGGCTGTAACTTCACACAGACGACATCGGCACTGTCCTGATGCATTGATGGGTGCACCTTGTACTCCCTGAAAAGAGCCAGTAGTACAGAACTTCAACACAGTTGGCCTTTTCATAGACAATGGGAGAGGATGGTATGCTACTCCTGCTATTCTGTGATCCAACATTGTTCAGTCAAAGTGTTTGGAACAGATGGAACCTGTATAGCATTGTGCCTCACTCATCACTAGGGGATGGATTTAAGGGAGACCATCTGGTCTTCCTATGGCCCCGATGTATCCTCAGGGGCTCTGCTGCTACAACCATTGCCAGAAGTGGATGTTGGTCACCCTCTATGGTGACTTGCTGCTGCTCCTGTGCTTGTAACTGCATCTGCTCCGTTCTAATATAGTACTCCAGCTCCGAATATTCTCTGTGTCCCCTGAGACCTGGCATTACAGTTTGATAATTCAGACTGTGATGTGTTTGCTTGCTCCCATGGAGGCCAATAACAGCCCTCCCATGTCCTTCAATGCCTCATTCTGCAACATCTCTGCACCTTAAGCCTCAAATTACCTCCTGTCAATGCCCTTGCCTCTTCCCCACCAACCAATGCTACTGGTGTATGCCCCATTGTTGAATGCACCTACTCCCTGTCTCCACAGAAATGTCCCCCCTCCCCAATATCCTATTCCTAATGTATTCCCTCTCTATGCTCCAGCCACTGATTGAGTTTGTCAAACAGTCCCAGGTAATGATGAAGCAGATCCCAGATTACTCTCTTTACAGCTCCCCGACTGCTAATACATGACGCCCCTGACTTCTGACACACGACCCCTCTGACTGCTGGTACACAACACCCCCCGACTGCTGATACGCGACCTCCGCCCACCCCCCACCCCCCGACTGCTGCAGTAGCCATAAAGGACTGACTGTGGTCCACTCTCCAGACAGTAGTCAGACCTAGTTCCTGACTGACTGCCCAAGATGACTGACTGTGGCTGAGGCACTGGACTATGAGTGGACTGTACGGAGTCCCTTGGCTGATGGAGAATTACCTCCCGTACACTTTCAGACATGTCTGTTTTGATGAAAAACCATTCAGAATGTTTGTCACACAGGCAACTAATATACATGCTGTAGGTGTGAGATTAACATATCACTGTGCACAACATATATTCCACTCCCTGAACTGATCACTACTGACAAGCCAGGCTCCATACCTGTACTAAACAGCAAGTCAATACTGCAGAATCATAAGCCTCTCAGATCCAGCTGAGGTGCCATCATCCTTAAATGTGTGACACAGAAAGGGAAAGAGATGATAATGAGTTCATCATCAGTCTGAACTATGAGAGTAAGTGAGCATAGAATTATAGGATCCTACATTGTGGAAACAGGCCATTTGGCCCATCAAGTCTACACCACCCCTCTGAAGAGTATCCCAATCAGACCCATCCTTCTCCCACCTTACCACCTCCCCCTCCCAACCCTATCTGTGTAGCCATCTATTCCCCATTGCTAATCCACCTAGCCTGCACATCGCTGGACGCTGGGAGCTATTTAACGTGGCCAATCCACCTAACCTGCATATCCTTGGAGCATGTAGCCTGGTTGACTCTGTGAGTTGGGTACTTGTCCTCGTGCTCAAACAGAGCTGGCAGCAGTCTCTCAATGCTCGTCGCCAACACACTACTACACTCCAAAGCACAGCTTTAAAGTGCAGAAGCACACAGCTAGTGGATCAGAGAGGTGTCGGCAAGATTCTGAGAGACTGACATTTGTCAAATGGTAGTGTCCTTGGCAAGGGGTGCCTCTGGCCAATCCCCATTGATGGTGTCCTGAGATTTTGTTACCAAAGGGTTTCCAAGATAATGGTTTAGAGGAGCAAGCAGGGAGCTTGAGTCACCAGGTATCCACTCTGCCTTTTATTTCGGGAATTGTTGATATCTGGTTTCCTCACGCCGGGTGGTAGCTTAGGAAGCTGCACATTAATGAGGAGTGATGTGTAGTTAATGAGGTCATTAACAAGCAATAGTTCCCTTAATAGACATCTCATTGCTGCCTAGTGAACTTAACTGGAAAATGTAATTAGCTGCTCGCAAAGTCAAGAAAGGCTTCATTGGTCTTCTCACACGCTTCCCCAAATTTCTCACTGTTGTCTACATTGTCCAGGGCCCTAAAAGATTCTGCCTCAGAGACTTAGTAGCCAGTACCCACAATGCATTCTTTCCAAAGGAGAGAATGATTGGTTACAGGAGCAGCAGCATCGTGCACATTGGGAATAATTTTATAATGAAGGCGAAGCTCGAGCAGTCCCAACCCAAGACAAGTGTAAGATTCTGCCCCAAAGGATTGATTTATGGGTCAAATTAATTGTTTTTGAAGGTCTTGATTTGAAATTTACCAGATCTCCAGCAAAAATGACCTGGTCTTTGAAAATATTACTCTTTGAGCTGAATTTCAAGATGGCTTGATTACTTCATTACTTCTGCAGGTTTCCTCAAATAGTCTCTTTCAGCTTGTCATTTTCATATGTTCCTATACACATATACATATACAGGCTGTTTGGCAATGCACATTGATAATAAAAACATGGTGATGGCTATCACAAAAAGTTCTTTTTTTAATTTTCTTTTCATTTTGTGGGATGTGAGAGTTGCTGGCTGACCAGCATTTATTGCCCATCCCCAATTGCCCTTAAGAAGGTGGTGGTGAACTGCCTTCATGAACTGCTGCAATCCACCTGCTGTGGATCGATGCAAAATGCCATTAGGGAGGGATTTCCAAGATCTTAACACAGCAACAGTGAAGGAAAGGCAATATATTTCCATGTCAGGATGGGAACATAAAGGTGCTGTTATTCCCACATATCTGCTGCCCTTGTGCTTTTAGATAGAAGTAATTGTGGGTTTAGAAGGTGTTGTCTGAGGATCTTTAGTGAACTTCTGAAGTACATCTTGTAGATAGTACATACTGCTGCTACTAAGCATCAGTGGTGGGGGGAGTGGATGCTTGTGGATGCAGTGCCAATCAAGCAGGCTGCTTTGTGCTGAATAGTCTCAAGCTTCTTGAGTCTTGTTGTGGCTGCACTCATCCAGGGAGTATTCCATCACACTCCTGACTTGTGCCTTGTAGATGGTGGACAGTTATCATAAAAGATTCTTCTTTTCAACTTCTCCACTTGCATGAGGCATGTTAACCCTCAAATTAAACCACCAGTCATCTCTTGTGATGAGAGGGAAGCACTATGATCTGGTATAACTATGGTTTACATTACATTTATTATTCTCCTGAATGTAAAACATGAAGGTCACAAGTAACTACGATAGTGCATGTCAGGTACTGTAAGTCGTTGTGAGAAAAAGTACAGAGAAATAGTTAGAATGACATTTACAGAGAGGAAAGGTCATATGAAAGAGGGAGATTTTTGAAGTTTCTATAGACATATAATGGGTGTGTCAAGGATTTAATTATTTATTTCAAATGTATTTCCTAAATAATGCAAAATATAAATAAAAATATTCATTTCAATGTTCAAAAATAAAATGTCTCAAGACTTGATAAAAGCAGCAGCAGATATTTTGCAGCCACCCTGATCAGAAATGTTGTTACACATATCTGGAACAGGTGGGATTTGGACTGCAGTCTCCTCGCTTAGAGGTAGGTACATCATCACCACTCCATAAGACCCCTCCGTAAGGGACTGCATAGGGATCATTTTAATTTTCATTACCTGAGTATAATCTGCCAAACAGACAATTTTAGAATCCATTTAATTTTTAATCCATTTCATCATGGCTTCATGCTTCACTCCATAGACCACAGTACATTATCTATGCTGATGGCTTTGTGCAATACTGATGGCATTTCAGACTGTTGAAAGTACCATCTCTCATAGGTGATATTAAGCTGAAATTCTGTTGTCACAAGTGAACCTAAAAGCTTCCATGGAATGTTACAATAAAGAGCAAGGAAGTTCTTCTCATATCCTGACCAGAACTTTTCTTTCACATAATTGATCTTTCCAATCAATGAAACTAGGCTGTTCATAAACTAGATGTTATGAATCCCTGCATTGATTACATTGCAAAAGGAATTAATTAGCTTTGAAGCACTTTGGAATCTCCAAAGGTTAAGAAAGATACTAAATTTTCCATGTCCTTCCTTTACTTAAACCTTCCATTTAGTTATAAGAACTACTTTGCAGTCAACAGTTTTTGTTTCATTTGTGTGTGGCTGTTTTGCCTTAGGAATAAAAAGAAACAATGGACTTACCTAAACAGCAATACCACCGCAATATTCATGTAAATTCATGTCATGTTTTTGAAATATAAATTGATGTTTCACCCTTACAGTAAAATCAGAAAACTGAAGTCTTATAAGAGGAGATCAAAATTAAACATCAACAGTTTCGTAAACCCATTGAAATTTTGGTCATTTTTGTTATTAGTATTTTTCCAGTACTTTAACACAAGGATCTTTAAACAACTGCTTTATAATGGAAGAAATAATATTTTATCAGTACTACTTATTGTCCCAATTTGCTGAATGAAATCCAACTTCCACATATTGAGTTTATGCTTTTGGCTTGATTAATTCAAAATTGATTTTTTAGGATTCTTTTATCACCATTTTAATTTTTTTTTCATTATCTTTCTTTCACTTGTTGTGAAATCCCCTTCCCTTTGGATTCTATACCATAAATTAGTTTTTAGTCCTTTAGTTCAAGCTTCGATTTTGAGAATATTTCATTTTTCTCTCATACAGCACATCTCATGATTGTAGAAAAAAAAGCTCCTGCTATGGTTTCTTGTAACTATAGCAATAGCTGAAACTGCTATACCCATCATTTAATTTGATTCTTCTCTTACATTTGTAGAGAAATATGTTTAATGTACTGGAAATTATGTTAATAAGAAAAGGCATTATCTCATTTAATGAAATAAATAATAAGAATATTTCAAAATAAAATTAAAGAGGCAATTCGGCACTGAAAATGTCCCCTATGGTTTGCACAAAATAAACAAATGGAAAAATTCAAGTAGACATTGACGTATAAAAAGTAAAATTACAAATAAAGCCAGAGTCTAAGATTTGCATATTGACAGAATCGCAGTCTCCTAATCGAATCCTTTAATAACAAAGTGCATATAAAAAGCCAATAAAAATGGTAGTATTTACGCTCAGGATATGCTGCATAACTCAAATAACTCATAAATTCACATTAAAACAAAGGAGGTTTCATTTCCTAATGGATTCAATTCTAAATAACTAGGGCATTTTTCTGATAAAATTTCTAATTGCATTGTGTATTAAAATACTTTAACCTTCAATGTTTTCAGAGTTAAACATTTTCATTTGAAGATATCAAATAGATTCACTACTTGTATTACAATGACCATATTTATATATGCATAATAATATAGTTGTGCCATTTTATATGTTTATTTGCAACATCAGAAACTTCTGAAGTGGACACCTTTAGCAACTCACTCGCTTCCTAGATTCAAAGACTTTGCACATGTGCAGATGCACTTTCAATAACAACAATACACAAGCTCCTCATAATAACATGTTACTTCTTGACAACCTCTATTCTTTCCATCAACCTCAACATTTAAAAATCATTGCATTTTTTGTTTATTTGCTTATTGGATGTGTCAGTGTCTCCTGATAGGTTCCCTGTGAGGGAGAAGATATATCCCTCATGTGATTAGGCTCAACCCAGACCCAAAATCTACCGGATCCTGCAAAATAGGATCATGAGCAGTTTGACTCTGCCTGTCACAAATTTTCAGTTCTAACTTGGGTCCTTTCATGGCAATGAACTTCCTGTGTTACTAATTGTGCTTGTTAATAACTTAGTTTTGGGTAGTACAGTTCCATTAAAGCTCCAAAATGGTCCCCACAACAGTGAATAAACTACTGGGGCAAATTATACTGGGCATAACCCTGACTAATGCATGCATAGTGGTTGTAGGGCAGGGAAAACATGATGCCAAACATTGCCCACCACTAATTTGACACAAACTTTGCCATTTGGGACTCAGTCTTCCATCTAATGACTTCCCTTCACCTTGACAGCTGATTATACATTCAGAAGCAGGAAGAATCAACCCTGCCAGCACCTGTGATATTTAAAAGAATCATTGACTGCTTATCGGTTCATTGGTTGGTTACATCTGGGTATGCTACTATTGTGCAAGTTATAAGATCAATGCTAGAGGGATGCATTGCTTACTTTTTTTAGTCCCAATCACCTACTAGTCACAACAGCTATTAAGTTCAACCAGGTTGGTGATATGGCCAATGATATCTATCTCAGAAAGTATCAGATTCAGTGTAAAGAGCAAGTCAGCCAGTTTTCTTTAGCTAACAATGGATAACTGATTTCTTATCACCAAGAAACCCACTCAAAAATGCAAAAAACATTTAAAAACAGCTTACATTATATAAATATGCTGAAAATGTTCTTACTGAATCACATTTTTTTTAACTTAGGTTCAGTCAGATAATTGCTCTCTGAATTCATGTGGTAGAATAAATAAATACAATAAATATATTTATCTCAACAAAAACTAAACATGTGTGAACACATAGAAACAAAGAAAATTATAATCTTGCAGAAGACTTCATAATATAGAGTACTAATGTACTTTTGCCAAGTAATAGTTGAACTCAGGGGAAAATGGTAAGTCAAGGATTGTCCCAAATGGTGCTCTGTAACCAAAATTATTCTGTGTACAAAGAGTCATTGACATTGGAGTGTATTTCTGGAACCGGTGCAATTGGTTGAATTTGGTTGCTGCGTATTGTTGGATAGTTTCCATCAAAATCCATTTCAAGACCTCTCCCCAAATGGTAAAAATGACTTATTATGTGTTTTGGGCTCACATACATTGTCAACAGAAATTGCATGTAAGAGAGTAGGAGTGATGGGGTGTTGCTTCTCAGGCAAGTCTCAAAATCTCTCTAATTGCAAAGAATGGAAATTGTTCTATTCTATCCACAAATTGAGTCATGCAACCTCTCTAAACATCCTCTGAACTAAATGACTCCACCTGAACTCCCTGCCTCTTATAGTATCCGTTGTTTAAAGTTCAAGATATGTTCATATGGGTCCACATTATTCTCAAAAAATAGTTGTACTACATATCGTTATAACAAATAACAAAGTGTTTCTGTAATTGTTTCAACTTACTGAAATCTACAAGAAGTGATGTGGCACCTGATAAAAGGAATATTTGCTGACTCCAAGGCTTCGACACCAACTAGTTGCTCCTAGTTGTGTGCATCTTGTTGACATTCTCTCAGAAATATAACATTACTTGGAGAGTGAACAAGAGATCTTAAAGACTGGAAAAGCTGTTGGAAGAGCAAGGAAAAGGAGAAAGACTCATGGCAGAAGGCTATATCCACCGCAGATATAGTCTCAGTAAGGAACAATATTTACTTCAGTAAGGACATTTTCAATGAAATTTGCCATCAACTGTAGCCACGACTACAAAACTCAGCTGGGCAATTGTCACATTAACCGTGATTGTGAATGTGAAAGTGATGCTGAACATTTATGTATCTGGCTCCTTCTAGTTTGGAGCTGGAAATAATTGCAATATCTGAAAGTTTGCCCATCCATCGTTACATGAGGGAGGAGGAGGGATAGTCACTGAGTCAATCAACTCATTAGGATCTGATTATATTTCATTCTTCCTTTCCAGGGAGAAGGCATAGACAGTATACAACTCATCTAGGATTGTAATGGAGATTTCCCCATGATGCAAAGCAGCTGATTTATAATAACTTTCCCCTTCACCAGAACATCAAAAAAATGCAACCCCCCGAAGGTCCAGCTGGTGATTGACGACTGTGAGTGTATCATGTAGTTCAATGCTTACTATCCTGGCACCAGTCACAATGTCTTCTTAAGTGGTTTCTGTCCCACTGTAAGTAACAGCCTCAGTAATGAAAGTCACTCTAATGACCAGAACTATCTTGTTATTGAAGGTTGGGATGCACAGATGTACCTGTAATCTTCTGGTCAGATCCTGCTGCTACAATTTTGCACCAGGTTGTTCTGCAAAAGAATTGGAAATGTATCACAAGGGTACCACATTCTGTTTGGGTGATGTGCCTGCCTTGCCTGAACAATTAGCACTGTGTATAAGCTATGAGATGCCAATGTGAGGCTTGCAGTAGGGGAATGTGTATAAGGGTTACATGGAGAATACGAATTTGAGGTATGAATCCTGCTTGATAGACATTGGCAATGACTAATAGTAATATGGTTGATGTGGCGTACTACAGCATTTTAAGATACATTCACTGATCAAGGTTGCTCAGGGGAGACCATTGACTTTCTTATGGCACTGCTTTCAGACCCTGGAATTCCCAGGGTTATCTGCACCTAGTATATTCTGGAGATCCTTCTGCTCCCTTGTCATTATGGGATATCTCAATAACTTTCTAGCTCTTACTCCAAGGCCTTCACCTGTAGTATCCAGAATCTTTGATCCACTTTATTCCTTGTGCTATTGACTGTTTTGAAGGTTAAATTAACTTCTTGCATGACAGTCTTCATTCTTGACAGTTTTCACTGTCAATGGGGGTGGTGCCAGGGGACTGGAGAGTGGTGAATGTTGTGCCCCTGTTCAAAAAAGGGAATAGGGATAACCCCGGGAATTACAGGCCAGTTAGTCTTACTTTGGCGGTAGGCAAAGTAATGGAAAGGGTACTGAGGGATAGGAATTATGAGTATCTGGAAAGACACTGCTTGATTAGGGACAGCAAGCACGGATTTGTGAGGGGTAGGTCTTGCCTTACAAGTCTTTTGAATTCTTTGAGGAGGTGACCAAGCATGTGGATGATGGTAGAGCAGTGGATGTAGTGTACATGGATTTTAGTAAGGCATTTGATAAGGTTCCCCGTGGTAGGCTTATGCGGAAAGTCAGGAGGCATGGGATAGTGGGAAATTTGGCCAGTTGGATAGAGAACTGGCTAACCGGTCAAAGTCAGAGAGTGGTGGTAGATGGTAAATATTCAGTCTGGAGCCCAGTTACAAGTGGAGTTCTGCAGCGATCAGTTCTGGGTCCTCTGCTGTTTGTAATTTTTATTAATGACTTGGAAGAGGGAGTCGAAGGGTGGGTCAGTAAATTTGCAGACGATACGAAGATTGGTGGAGTTGTGGATAGTGAGGAGGGCTGTTGTCGGCTGCAAAGGGACTTAGATATGATGCAGAACTGGGCTGAGGAGTGGCAAATGGAGTTCAACCCTGTCAAGTGTGAGGTTGTCCATTTTGGAAGGACAAATAAGAATGCGGAATACAGGGTTAACGATAGGGTTCTTAGTAAGGTGGAGGAGCAGAGGGATCTTGGGGTCTATGTTCATAGATCTTTGAAAGTTGCCACTCAGGTGGATAGAGCTTGTAAGAAGGCCTATGGTGTATTAGCGTTCATTAGCAGAGGGATTGAATTCAAGAGTCGTGAGGTGATGTTGCAGCTATATCGGACCTTTGTAAGGCCACATTTGGAGTACTGTGTGCAGTTCTGGTTGCCTCATTTTAGGAAAGATGTGGAAGCTTTGGAGAGGGTGCAGAGGAGATTTACCAGGATGTTGCCTGGAATGGAGAATAGGTCATACGAGGATAGATTGAGAGTGCTAGGCCTTTTCTCATTGGAACGGCGAAGGATGAGGGGTGATTTGATAGAGGTTTATAAGATGATCAGAGGAATAGATAGAGTAGACAGTCAGAGACTTTTTCCCCGGGTACAACAGAGTATTACAAGGGGATATAAATTTAAGGTGAAGGGTGGAAGGTATAGGGGGGATGTCAGGGGTAGGTTCTTTACCCAGAGAGTGGTGGGGGCATGGAATGCGCTGCCTGTGGGAGTGGCAGAGGCAGAGTCATTGGTGACCTTTAAGTGGCAATTAGATAGGTACATGGATAGGTGCTTAAGCTAGGCCAAATGTTCGGCACAACATCATAGGCCGAAGGGCCTGGTCTGTGCTGTATTGTTCTATGTTCTATGTTCTATGTTCCAACCATAATGCCCTTGCTCTTTAAGAGAGGCCAGCTTAATTTAAGCACAAGCATGTACTGATTTTGGACCCCCTGCTGATTTGTGCAGTCAGTGATCAGCACAGTTAATGCTAGCTGCAAGCAGCAATCATGCAAATGAGCTGGCAGCAAACGGTTGGCATTGCCACCTGTAATATATTGAATGGCTATGGTTAATTGTGCATCGCGGTCGTTGCACTTGTCTTATTTTTCAGATGCTGTGTCAAGGAATGCCCTAATTTCACCAGTACTTACAGGTACATACCATTAGTCTAGGTGTATCTTTATATTACTTCCAATATTCTGCCACATCATTTTGTGCAGCCAAATAATGGTTCAAATCTTCTCGTCTCCGGATTGTCAGAGGCAAGACATGTGGCTGAAGTTGTAAACCGGGGTAAGTCTTAATCAGCAGACATATGAAGCAATTGCCCAGAAAGTTTAATCTTTCAATTGTCAATTCCCCAGCTGCCTGTGACTCTGGATGAATGTACTGACTCTGGGTTAGAGTCAGAGACTTGGAAGAATTCCTCACTACTTACGGTGATAACCAGGGAATGTTTGACAGTCATTGGGTTATCTGCAACTGCTCTGTTGGCTGAATGTCTGGTTTCCAATACAGAGTCGCATCAACAGTCTGGCTGAGGTAACTATGAAGGGCTATCTTTTTCAATGTCTCCTCTCAGCTGAGACATGGTGACCCTCAGATTAAACCATCAACAGTTGTCCCCTTCTAGTGAGAGAGCAGTTCTTTAAAACTGCGGCAACTTTACATTTAATCCACAACCAATGCCTTTAATTAACACACTGAACATTAAACTATTTCCCTCCTGCCCAATCCAACGGCACCACGTTCCCCTGCTATCAGCTATCCTTCCTAATCCAACAACCCCAGCCCCCATCTAGTCCTGAGTACCCTTCCAACCATCTAATATTCCACAAACTTATCCCACAGAACCAATCTTAATAACAATCAAACCACTTAATCCACCTCATCCATTCACTTAATTATCCACTCATCCATTCACTAACATTTACAAGAAGACTGGAATTTTAATTACTTTACCAAAGTACGGCTGCTACTGCTATAAAGACAAGGAGGTGATCTTCCCAGACTCTGCTTTACTCCAACAGAGCTTTCCGGGGACTGTTACAGCTATGCATATTTTTTTGATAGGTGGGATCAGATAATCCCAGAATCAATGCTCAACAATGTTGGGTCAGGAGAATTTCCAAATGCAGGAGCAATGTGCCCAGCTAACCCACAGTTCAGAAGTTTCAAAACTTTGATTCAAATTAGGCTGATATCATTGTTTCAAGCAATGGGCTTAATAGCTACACAAAGTAATGTGAAAGCAACTTTCAACACAGATAGAGATCACATGGTGACAGCAAGACAAGCAGTACACTATACAGAAATTCTTTATGACAGGGATTCTCCATACCCTCCCCCCTTCTAGCTACAAGTTACCCAGGTTACCTCATATCTGTGGTCAACAAAAATGATAGTTTACTGAAGAAACTGCATTCATGTGTTAACTTCTATTCAATCTTACCTTCATTAATCTCTCCACATGGATTGTATACATAATCTTTAAATCATTCAGATTTTGTAATGGAAACATGCATCTTTTCATTGGATCGCATTCCTAGGATGATGTCCTTCTGGATGGAGTCTTATTTCATTTGTAAATACTGTTGCTATGGTAGATGTTATTGCTGATCTATTTCCGTTATTGGGAATACTGCATCTCTCGGATTGATGGTCATTCTGTACTCTGTACAGATGTTGAGATCATCACCTCAATTAGTTGCCAGTAGTGAAGGATCATCTTCACTCAGTATGAAGATATTGGGGTTTGTAGTAATATAACTCATAATTTGTTCATCAGTGAAATGATGGAAGGGTTCATCAATAGTGCCAAGGAGCAGCGCATCCTTAGTAATAATCTGTCAACACTCAATTCGATGATTGAGAGCATCAAGTTCTTGGGAGTGATGATCTGACATCAACATGTAGTTATTAGAGGTCAGTCATCTAACCACCAACAATCTGACATAGCCTACTGATACAACAGTCATGAAAGCACAACAACACCTCTATTTCCTCAGGAGGCTAAGGAAAATCAGCATGTACACAAAGACTCTAATCCATTTTAAAAGATGCACCATAGAAAGCCTCCTATCTGGATACATTAAAATGTGGCATGACCAGTGCTTCTCCCAAGATTGCAAGAAACTGCGGCAAGTTGTGAACACAGACCAGCCCATAATGCAAACCAGACTCTATCTATAATTACCACTCTTTCAGGAAAGCAACCAACAAAATCAAAGACCCCTCCCAGCCTGGTTATACCCTCTTCAAACCTCTTCCGTCAGGTAGAAGATAAAGAGGTTTAAATACACATATAAATAGATCCAAGAACTGTGTCTTTCCCACTGTTATCAGACTTTTGAAAGGACCTCTCAAATGTTAATGTTGATCTCTCCCTCCGCACCTTCTCTACAGCTGTAACACTGTATTCTGCACTCTGTTCTGCTAGCTGATGTACTTTCATGTTACAATCTGCCTGGAGACCACACAAAACAACACTTTTCACTGCATCTCAGTACATGTGAAAACATTAAATCAAACCAAATCAAACCAATACAGGTTCCAGCAAGGATACTTGGCTCCTGACCTCATTATAGCCTTGGTTGAAACATGAACAAAAGAGTTGAATTCCAGAGATGAGGTGAGAATGATTATCCATGACATCAAAACTGCAGTTGACAGAGTGTGGCATCAAGGAACTCTCACAAAACTGGCGTCAATGAACATCAAGGGGAAATCTCTCCACTGGTTAAAGTCACACCTGACAAAAAGAAAGATAGTTGTAGTTATTAGAGGTCAGTCATCTAACCCCAAACCATCTGTGCAGGAGTTTCTAATAGTAGTGTCCTAGGCCCAATCATTTTCAGTTGCTTCATTAATGACCTTTCCTCCATCATCAGGTCAGAAGATGTTTGCCAATAATTTCATAATGTTCAGCACCATTCTCAACTCCTCAGATACTGAAGCAATCTATGTTCAAATACAACAGGACCTGGATAATATTGAGGTTTGGACTGATCAGCATATAGTAACATATAAGTGATGCAAACACCAGGCTATGAGCATTTCCTACAGGAAAGAATTTAACCTTGACTCTTTGACATTCAATGGAATTAGCATCACTGAATTCTCCACTTTCAACTATTCCCACTATCATTATTGACCAGAGGCTGAACTAGATAAGCCATACAAATATAATGGCAACAAGAGCAGGTCAGAGGCTAAGGATACTTGTGAATCCCTAAAGCCTGTCCATCATCGACATGGCACAAGTTTGGTGTGTAATGGATCTGCCTGGATGAGTGTAGCTCCAACAACACTCAAGAAGCTCGACACCATCCAGGACAAAACAACCTGCTTGATTAGCATCCAATCCATAAGTATCCATTCCTTTCACCACTGATGCTCAGTAGCGACAGTATGTGGTATAACAAGATGCTCTGCAGAAATTCACAAAAGGTCCTTACTTAGCATCTTCCAAATCCACATTGTTTCCATCTAGAACAACAAGGGCAGCAGTTACATGGGAAAACCATGGCTTGCAAGATCTGCTCCAAGACACTCACCATCCTGACTTGGAAATATATCACTGTTCCTTCCCTTTCGCTGGGTCAAGATCCTAGAATTCCCTCCCCAAGGGTATTGTCAACCTATAGCTGAGGGACTACATCAATTCATGAAGGCAGCTCACCACCATGTTCTAAAGTGTGACCAGGAACAGGAAATAAATGTTGGCCAGCCAGCAATGCCCATGCTCTGTGAATGAATTTTAAAAACTCCATTATAAATCACAAGCAAGCTTTTTAGAGTGATGTCACATCACAAAGTTGTAGACAATCAAACGCTTTAGAAGTAGACTTCTTGAGAGAGCTATTTACTACATTAAGTAGATATGTCCCATGGAAGTTATACCAGTTAAACTAGTACATGAAGAATTTTATCTGTTTAGGCAGTAATTAGATAAAGCAAGAAAATAAAATTTGTTCTTTTTTTTTCATTAAATTTTAAGTAGCCAGTTTGAATTATTGCAGCCAAAGATCTAAACATATTTAATCACAGAGAAAACCCAAATAGTACTTTCACTTAAAAAAATAAAATCTTAATAGTCTTGTTAACTACTGGTGTCACTAACTTTATTCCTTAAATTATCCCTGTGATATATCAGTTTGCCTATTGAAAAATCCACTGGATAGATGGACCCTCAAAGCCTCTGTAAACAACATGTGAAATTGAAAAGAATTCCAGCAAAATCTGTTACTAAGTAAAATATAATAATCTCTGATAAAGTCAAATAATTATAAAAATGCTCAAAATTGAAGATATGTTATTCTTGTGTTGCAGCGAATAACATTCACTTCATTTTTCTTAATGAAAAATAAATGAGCTACTCATAATTTCATGTTTTACACCAAATGGTCAGTTGCAATTGAAGGTCAACATATTTCAGCACATTTGAATATGATAAAGTGACTGGCCTGATAGTTAATATGTATCAAATAATCTCTTTGCTTGAAGGCTTTCATTCTCTCCAGATGCAAGGCTATGCTGATCATTGACTGAATGAGCACCATCTTTTTGTGCTACTCGGCCAAATAATGACAGTTTATCTTAGACAATATTTCTCAAATCAACGCCATGATAGCTGATACTTATATATATCAAATCTAACTAGACGTTAACATTATGGTGATATATAAGTATCACCACAATGTTAACATCTACTTAGATTTGTTTCAGGTCAAATGTATTACCAGCGTCATTGCTATAGCCATTGCCACTGGTGAAAAAAATGTTGCACTGATTGCAAGACAGTGAAACAGGATATCAATTTCTTCAATTATTTTTCAATGTCTTTTGATGGGAGTTAAAGGATATATATGGCATGATGATTTTATATTGCAGAAGACTGCTATAGTTTGCATTAATTTCTATTCCAACAAGACTAAAAGCACTCCTATAATAAATATTGAACAGATGGCCACTGCAGAAACAGGAACGCAAATCTCAATCTCAACATCACTTGAACAATCTGCTGTATTAGTACATAATTTGCATTACCCATACTCTCAGATTTGGGCACGGAGCTCAACTGGTATACAATCTCACAATTTAAGCTTCTTTCTGATGTTAATTGAGTGAATGCCACTGAAATTATCTTGATGATCCAGCTGTCAGAGACATTAAACCATCACTTCCTTTATTTGGTCTGATTTCAAATCTGGGTTCTAAACATAACCCAACAATAATTAAAACACTTAGATGAGTGTCTTAACCAGCTCGTCTAATGATTCTTAACAGGCTTATTAGGCTGCGATATTCAGCTCCTCATCTCAGTTTTATAGCAGAACTGCAACCTCAGAGCACTATATGGCTACGAAGGTGGAACCTTGTCCCTTCGAGGCTGAAGTTGGTGATATTTGACTCAAATGTAGGTGACAGATGATAGCCACTGGGCAATAAGTGCTGCTTATTGATGACATGGCTCCTTGGTCCAGTGCACAACCCACGCACAAGTACATGCACATGTACCCATGCATATGCACAAGGAAAGTCATGCTGCCATGAAAAATACAATGGAGCTAACCACTGGTGGGCTAAAATAATGCTGTCCCTTCCTGAACCACTCTGGAGGTATACTGTTGCAATCTGATACCTGCTGCACAACCATGCCACTAATTGTAGGCAAGTGGCCAAAAAGCAAGAGCTGAGGAGGAAGAAGGAGCAAAGGAAGAGAAGGAGGCACAGGATAAAAACAGACAACTTACACGGTGCCTTTCTAACCTGTGTTTTAGTGGCTGACTCATGCAAATGAGTTAACAGCAAACACAACTCCAACTTTCTTCCCATTGGCCACACAGTTAATAGCCACCACAAGTGAACATAACATACTAAATGTATAAATCAAACCATACCATGTTACACACAAATGGCAACTGGCTATACCTCTGCATTCCTGTAGTGCCTGTTGTCCATATTTGCAAGATGGAAGGTGGAGCAATTCTCTAGGATATCTTGTATGAAGGGGTGGCCAGACCCAGAAGAACTGTAGAATGCCCAAAGTCTCTACTTCAAGGATGCTTGCAAATGTAGCATGGAATTTATATACATTGATTTTCATTAAAGTCATAGAGATGTACAGCACAGATATCTAGTCCATGCCGACTAGATATCCTAACCCAATCTAGTCCCACCTGTCCGCACCCTACCCATATCCCTCCAAACCCTTCCTATTCATATACCCATCCAGATGCCTTTTAAATGTGGCAATCACAGTAGCCTCCATCACTTCCTCTGGCAGCTCATTCCATACACACACTTTTTGTGTGAAAAAGTTGCCCCTTAGGTCTCTTTTATATCTTTCCCCTCTCACCCTGACCCTGCGCCCTCTATTCTGGACTCCCCCATCCCAGGGAAAAGACTTTGTCTATTTATCCAATCCAAGCCCCTCATGATTTTATAAACCTCTATAAGGTCACCCCTCAGCCTCCGACACTGCAGGGAAAACAGCCCCAGCCTGTTCAGCTTCTCCCTATAGCTCAAATCCTCCAACCCTGGCAACATCCTTGTAAATCTTTTCTAAACCCTTTCAAGTTTCACAACATCCTTCCGATAGGAAGGAGACCAGAATTGCTCACAATATTCCAACAGTGGCCTTAACAATGTGAGAGAAACTAACAAGCAACACAGAGAAATGGCTTTGTAGCTTTTGCTGGCTGTGAAGACTCATGGTGGAGGCAGGGGAGTGATCTGGACATTTCCTTTAATTTTAGCTGTTGCTTGCCCTTCTGCTACTGGTTTTAATCCTGTCTTTTACACACTCAGGTGGCGCTGGACAATGGCGATTCTGCATACTTTTCACTGTCCTCCTGTTTTCCTGTACTCGAATACACGTGAGAATAAAATCTAAATCTAAAAGCGGTGATGTTATCTATGAGGTGAGATACACCATCATGTTAATTGGTGGCTACCGTAGTTCAATGTCAGGTGCCAATACCAAACAGTGCACCACAATGACACATGAGAACCTCATGCAACATTTGTAGCAGATTCTTTCTCTAATAGATTGCTCTCTTCAGCCATCAGTAAAAGTACACTATATGAAGCCATCCAAAGCCAATGATGGCATCCATCATTTTATGTAGATGGAAGGATGCTGGTGATAATGAGATTTAAATAAACTTAGGCCTCCAGCTTAGACATGTAGCCACTCAAATGCATGTGTAGTGCTGGCTGCAAGCAGTAATCATGCAATTAGCAGGCAATGCAAGTCGGACATGTTGCTTGTATCAGAAGCAAAGGGTACAGGTTAATAATGTATCATGGTCCCTGGATCCACTTTCAGGGGCTTTTCTTTTCAGTGGTTCCCCCCAGTGTAGTAGGCAACACCACAATCTAGTCTACATAGAGATGTCAATACTTTCATGTTGTAACCTACCTTCAATATTCACACTGTGCAAAATGTTACGTCATCTTGGAGTAGGATAAATATTCCTAATATTCTAAGTAGCAGTTCATGAATGAACAAAACACACATTCATGTAAAATATATTAAAAAATTAGACATATACCCTGTCCTTAAAGACAAATTCTGTGTTCATGTTATACTACTGGATTGGAATGTACTCATTTGAAATGCAAATTTATGTTACTGGTGGTCTTTTGAGAATATTTGTACCTTATGTTTGAAATCCACAGAAATAAATATTTGGTGTTAATTTTACAGTTACAGCTACTAAGGGAAGTTCAGTTTTTTTCACAGTGATTATCAGTGGAGGTAAAAAGAATTTGATAAATTGATCTGCATTGGCAAAACTCATCCACTTATACTGCAGCAACTGCAGGAAGATAATGGAACTAAAGTGCAATGCTACATCAATCTATCTGATTCATGTAGACTGGTCATCAAGCTCTAAATGGATAATTTACTTGGAACTTGATTCTTCCTCTGCTGTGTTTTAAAAGTGTAGAAAGTAAGGCCCCTTTACTGGTTGAAATACCAACTAAAGATTATCTAAATTGTAGACTGGGTTGTGAGAGAACCAGTTAAAGGTCAACAGGGGCACAAGCAGAAAGTAAGTAGTCAAGGAGTATCTTTGTCATTTGTCTCAAATTTGCCATTGTAGCCTAATATAGTAATTGGAAGGTACTTTGAATTTTGTCATTTCAGTAAATATAGGCTTTCTTTAGCACAGTTTATATTAATTCAGTGTGTAGTAATTGCTGTGAAAAATTAACACTTTCAAAAATCAGCAACCTGCATAAAGCAGCTATTTATTGACAATCCCAAATTACTTACATTGTAAAAGATAATGGAGACACATTGAAAACAAGCTATGAACCACAAACAGCTTTCAATGTTCAAAGCCCTTTACAACTAAAACACAGGACACAACCTGAAATCACACTTTGAAATGTTCCATTGATGATACTGAATTTGAATGGAAATTGTGATAATTGCTCCTCGATTGGTTTTTGGTCCTGTCAGTTTGGATCGTTTCTGAAGTCACATCCCTGCTTCTAAATATAGCATTGTTGACAATGCAGGCCAGAAGATGCAAAAGCACCTAATCCCATATTGTACAATTTTCCATTTTGCTATCAGGAACACATCCCACTGTGCATGCACAGCACTTGCCACATCCATTTTGTTATACCTTCTGCAAAACTATAAGTAATTCTCATTGTGCAACTGATTATATGATCATAATTGCATAACAAAAAATTATTAGAAATAAAGTTACACATATAAAATGACCTTTATGAAAAAAAGGACACCTGAATAAAAGAGGACATCAGCTGCCAGTCCCTTTAGGTTTCTGTAATTTTCAGGTCTCACTGTATTTCTGTGTCAAATAGAAGTCAAATAATCTACAGTATTGTTTTTGAATTCAATTCCACTTCGTTATTGAAATGAGTCCTAAAAGAAAAATTGGGAGACATTGGTTTATCTGTATCCATTATGGAAAAAATACTATCTAGTTTTTCGGGAGCAAAGTATAATTTATGAAGTTGTGATTCTTTCCATATTTTCTTTAACCAACTTTAATTTCTTTAAATGCTTCTGAGAGCCTTGTTTCAAGATTACTTAATAACTAATCGTTTTACAGAAATGTACTTCACTTATTATTAACAACACGCCTTTGTTTTTCTTAACCCATAGCTGCAAGAATAGAAGCTCTAGGTCAACCTTCACGCTGCATCCCTCTGTTTTGCAGATCTGAATCAAGCTGTTGCATATTCCATCCAACAGCTCTCAGCCTCGAAATTTACAGAATAGCACACCAGTACAAACTGTAGTCAGCCCAATTGTGTAATTGAATCAAATCAGTGTATTTGAAGAGGAACCATAAAAGTTTCATACAAACAGGCTTGTGACTTACTCAGAAGTGTAGGTTAAAATTGCAGACAGCAATAATTGTACAGAACACTGGTAGCCAGCCAATTTTAAATAATTGAGCCCAGTTGCCATCATGTTGTTACTGTCAATATTATCCATGATAGAACTTGTTTCCCATTTATCAAGTACACTAACCAGTATGTTTCACTATGCATTGGAAGAAGTACATCTTACAGCCTGTCAGTTGATCATATTATCATATTGTTGGATAATAAATCATACTCAGAAATAACTGTTTATCCCAATCTGTGTCACAAGCCAGGAACTTTTTTATCTGTTGACAGCTGAACTCAAAAGTCCTTGAGTGAACCTGCGTTGGGTAATGTTATTCAGAATATATCAGTTGGTTGATACCCATTTTAGCAATCATTTGGTAAGCTAATTTCAAATGACTTTGAAATCTGTATTCCAGTCATCATTGCTTTTCACAGGTCAAAAAAATATATGATCATAATAATGTGGATACCTAAAGATTCTCTGTGGCTATGAATCAGTTTCTATTTCTATGTAGGTCATAGGAAGATATTACTAACATGGATCCCACTCTACATAATCTGAAATAAAAATGCATAATTTAAGTTTATTTTATTGAAGTTCTCAAGTAATGTGATTTGTAGTGACCTGATTTGTTTGACATTTCCCATTGGCATTTCACTATACATTTATCAAATGTCTACAGCCTTTCATTGTTCCAGAGACTTGCTTTTATGGTTTGCCAACAAGTCTCAATACTAACTCTCAGTTAGGGCACTGGAATAACACATCAAGAAATCTGCTATACATCAGACTTCCATTCAGCTCAGATTTGTTGGTTAGATAATGCCAATTATTTCAATTGTAACTAACTAACAGGGAACTTTGTAGAAACTATTTAGAACACTGAATTCCCATTTATATTTTCAACCTGTTAGCACTTTCAGTTTAAATGATTACAATCCAAATTAAATGTGATCCCAACATTTATGCTGAAAGTTGCCCAAGTCAATTCATGCTATGGGAGGCATCAAGTTACTTGCCTAATACATGATAGATGTTTGACCTAGAGCAAAAATGTGCAAATGAATGCAATAGACATTCGGTTTATCTTGATATTAATCTTATTCACAACTTCAGTCAACACCAAGGTGAAAGTTTTTGTTCTAAAATTCACTTTCAATGTAAAAAATCAATTCAGTTTGGACAACTCCCATTGTTTCTACTGAATTAACTGTGACTGTTACGGATGCCCATAAACATGAATTTTCAACTCAATTTGTATCAAATCTGGTTTGTCTCCATTTAAAAGGAAGTAAAAACAGAAGTTTGAATTCTTTATCTTTCTTGAGCATTTGCCAATCAGTAATACCAGCAAACATTTAAACTGTCTGGGTCATGTTTATGCAGTTTGTTGGAGGCATATTTATTTAATTGGCTTTAATTGGCTAAAATCACACTTTTTAACAAATATGCATCAGATCAAAATTAATCTCGGTAAAATAAATTCTTGCAATTTCCTATTGTCTTTTGCAAAGGTATTTAGGTATTCTAGCATTTGTAAATGATAATTTATTTTGAATCAAACACAAATTTACTGTTGAGTATCATTAAAAGCCTGTTGGGCATAGATTATTGACAATAAACTACAAAATACCAATCAAGAGATAATTGTTGTAAAGTAGTAGTTATAAAAGCAGTCAGAATGCAGCACCTCTTTGTTCTCAATAGAAATTGTAATAAAACATTGTTATTACAATAGAAATTTAAATTTGAATTTCTGTTACAATATTTGTAGCTCGGGTGCTCGTTGTTGTGGTTCTGTTCGCCGAGCTGGGAATTTGTGTTGCAGACGTTTCGTCCCCTGTCTAGGTGACATCCTCAGTGCTTGGGAGCCTCCCGTGAAGCGCTTCTGTGATCTTTCCTCCGGCATTTGTAGTGGTTTGAATCTGCTGCTTCCGGTTGTCAGTTCCAGCTGTCCGCTGCAGTGGTCAGTATATTCAATCAATAAGCACATCGACCTGGACCCAATATACCAACCACTGCAGCGGACAGCTGGAACTGACAACCGGAAGCGGCAGATTTAAACCACTACAAATGCCGGAGGAAAGATCACAGAAGCGCTTCACAGGAGGCTCCCAAGCACTGAGGATGTCACCTAGACAGGGGACGAAACGTCTGCAACACAAATTCCCAGCTTGACGAACAGAACCACAACATTTCTGTTACATTTTTGTTTCTTTATTTTCAATACATTTTGCATAAGGTATGATGCCATACACATAGAATTTGCCACTTCTGCATCTTAGAACTGCACAAACTGGAATTAGAGGTTTAATTATAAAAGAAAGGTAAAATTAATCAAGGACAGATGCAGAAAGAGCATATTAACTTTTCAAAGTAAGCCCCTCTAACCCCTCAAAAGTGATTTATGGCAGTTTACAATACAGTTGGACCGATAAGTCAACATCTTCAATTCCTTTGTGTATAATGTGCATAAATAAAGCGCACATGAAAAGTAACCGCTCCTTTTAAATTACTAACTGTCCTCCCACAAAATCGAGAATAAAGCCCAGCTGTCACTTTCAGCTGGGGAGAGGCTTCTGCGGCCAATCAGAGTCCTCTTCTGGGTACAGTAGCTAGGGCACAGCTCCCCCTAGTGATAAACTCCGCATTGAATTCTGCCAAAGGCTCTGCATGTGATGGGAGATCTCAAGAGATAAAGTTAACAATTACATCTATAGGTGCAGGGATGGTTTAACCCATGCAACTAGCAGCCCCACTTCATGCTTTCTGTTCATTTCAATTATTTCCATATTCAGACAACTCTAATGTTATTTGTTACAACAAATACAGAAATTATTGGAGAAACTCAGCAGGTCTATCCAGAACCTGACTGGAACATCTGATGAAGGGTCTGTCGATCTGAAACATTGACTCTGCTTTCTCTTCACAGATGCTACCAGACCTGCCAATTTTTTTTTTCCCAGCAGTTTCTATTTTTGTTTCAGATTTCCAGCATCTGCAATTTTTTTTTGCTCAAACCTGTTTGTAGTCTGGATTACTCTACAGGGAGCCAAATCAGGAGTGCCTAGAACTAGCCAAGTCTCTTCTGCACTGCTTAAAGTGAGACTGCACCACTTAGAAGTGGAGTTATATTATGGCTGCAGTAGTTCCTGTAGAAAGTGACATTGACCTGAGAAACATGGCTGTGGAGATCAGTGCCAAAAATGTAATTCCAAGTGACTGGATGACGGAAGAGGTTAAATATCCTCATGTAATTTGCCAATATCAGTCAGTGTACCTTCAAAAGCCACATCCTACCACTGACATCAGTATTCACCCCTCCCCTCTTGAATGAATCTCTTACCTTGCACATTCACTGCATTGCTGGAGGTCTGACACCTATATTGCACAGTTTGCATTCACTGTCAGCTTTTCATCCATGACAAGCACATCCCCCTGTAAAGAAGACTGGGAACTAACTGAAAGAGGAATATCGTCATGAATGAGATTGAGCCAGTCATCAATGGGAGGGCTATTGCTGCGGTTGTGTTTGAGGTGGGATTGAATGACAATATTCTCATCTGACATTCCCTTCTAAATTACAAGCTACAGATGGTGTAAGCTTGAATAATAGGTTCCTAACCATCAGGGTTAAAAACAGATGCAAAGTTTTAAAGCACAGCCTCAAGCCAAACATAACTATGGTGAGGTTTAAACCATTTAGCTAAAGCATTCTCCAATAAAAAGCAAGAATGGTAGTGAAATCTCTGTCAACATTAAAGCCAAAGCAGAAAGTTTGGTTAAGGCACAGGAAGTCAGAAGCCTCAGTTATCAGACTAACTGATCAACCGAGATCTTCCGTTGTCAGAAGGCCTAAAGGGAATTTCAGGATGAAAAGAAAAGCATTGACCCTATTCAATGCAAGTCTGTGTATGGCTGTCAGAGGATGTGAGCAATCATACTTAGACTAGATCAGATGGTGTACGTAGTGATCTAAATATTCCAGACACAGTACAAAAGCATCTTCCAAGCATTGAACTTGAATGAACCAGATGAGAACATGTCCTGTCAGTTCCAGATTTGTCAACCTGTGAGATTCAGATTTGAGGTGGAGGGCAGGTGATGATTCTAATATTAATGTAAATTATTGAGTTAATAAACAAGAACAAAGAAAATTTACAGCCCAGGAACAGGTCCTTCGGCCCTCCAAGCCTGAGCTGATCCAAATCTACTATCTAAACCTGTCACCCAATTCCTAAGCATCTGCATCCCTCTGCTCCCCACCTACTCATGCATTTGTCCAGACACATCTTAAATGAATCTACCGTGCCTGCCTCTACCACCTCTGCTGGCAACGCGTTCCAAATGCCCACCACCCCCTGTGTGAAGTACTTGCCGCATGTATCCCCCTTAAACTTGACACCTCTCACCTTGAAAGCCTGACTTCTCGTTGTGGAATCCTTCACCCTGGGGAAAAAGCTTGTCTCTATCCACCCTGTTCATACTCTTCATGATTTTGTAAACCTCAGTCAGGACCCCCTCAATCTCCGTTTTTTCTAATGGAAATAAACCTAACCTACTCAACCTCTATTCATAGCTAGCACCTTCCATATCAGGCAACATCCTTGTAAACCTTCTCTGCAGCCTCTCCAAAGCGTCCCCATCCTTTTCGTAATGTTGCGACCAGAACTGTACACAGTATTCCAAATGCAGCCAAATCAACGTCTTGTACAATTTTAACATGACTTGCCAGCTCTTATACTCAATCCCTGTCCAATGAAGGCAAGTATTCTATATGCCTTCTTAACCATTCTATCCACCTGTGCAGCTACCTTCAGGGTACAATGGACCTACACTCCTAGATCTCTCTGCCCATCAACTTTTCCCAAGGCTCTTCCGTTCATTGTATAATTTGCTCTAGAATTAGACTTGCCTAAATGCATCACCTCACATTTGTCTGGATTGAAACCCATCTGCCACTTTTCCGCCCAACTCTCCAGTCTATCTATATCCTCCTGTATTCTTTGACAGTCCCTTATGCTTTCTGCTATTCCACTAATCTTTGTGTCATCTGCAAACTTGCTGATCATACCAATAGTGCCCTCTTCTAGATCATTTATGTATATTACAAACAACAGTGGCCCCAAAACTGACCACTGCGGAACACCACTGGTCACTTTTCTCCATTTTGAGAAACTCCCTTCAACTACTACTTTCTGTCTCCTGTTGCTCAACCAGTTCTTTATCCACCTAGCTAGAACACCCTGCACACCATGTGACTTCACTTTCTCTATTAATCTACTATGGGGAACCTTATCAAACACCTTACTAAAGTCCATGTATGACATCAACAGCCCTTCCTTCATCTATCAACTTGGTCACTTCCTCAAAGAACTCTTTTATGTTGGTCAGGCACAATCTCCCCCACACCAAACCATGTTGCCTATCTCTGTTGTATGCCTTTTCCAAAAATGAATAGATCCTATCCCTCAGTACCCTCTCCAGCAACTTTCCTACCACCGACGTCAGGCTCATTGGTCTGTAGTTACCCAGAATATCCCTACTACCCTTCTTGTACAGGGGGACAACATGAGCAACCTTCCAGTCCTCTGGCACCTCACCTGTATTTAAGGATGCCACAAAGATATCTGTCAATGCCCCAGCTATTTGCTCTCTTGCTTCCCTCAGTAATCTGGGATAGATCCCATCTGGTCCTGGGGATTTGTCCACCTTAATAACCTCTAGCCTACCCAACACATCTTCCCTACTTATGCCAATGTGATCCAGACTAATGAAACTTCTATCTCTAATCTCAAGATTCATCATGTTCCTCTCCTCAGTGAACACTGATGCAAAGTAATCATTCAGAATCTCACCCATTCTCTCAGGTCCAACACACAGCCTTCCTTCATTATCCTTTAGTGGACCAATCCTTTCCCTAGTTACCCACTTGCTTCCTTTATAAGAATAAAATGCTTTGAGATTCTCCTTAATTCTGCTTGCTAAAGCTATTTCATGACCCCTTTTAGCCCACTTGATTCCTCATTTAAGACTTGTCCTACTCTTCCAATATTCCTCCAGGGCCTGTTCTGTTCTTAGCTGCCTAGACCTTATGTACACTTCCCTTTTCCTCTTGGCTAGTCGTACAATTTTTCCTGTCATCCACGGTTCACAAATCTTGCCCGTCCTATCCTTTGCCTTCAATGGGACATGCCTATCCTGCACTATCTTTGAAAGCCTCCCACATATCAAATGTGGACTTCCCTTCAAATAGCTGTGTCCAATCCACATTTCCCAGCTCTTGCCTAATTTTGACATAATTGGCTGTGGCCCAGTTTAATACTCTTCCCTTAGGACCACTCTTAGCTTTATCTACAAATATTCTAAAACTTACAGAATTGTGATCACTGTTCCCAAAGAAATCCCCCACAGCAACTTCTACCACCTGGCCTGGCTCGTTCCCCAATATCAGGTCCAATATGGCCCCTTCCCTTGTCAGGCTATTGACATACTGCTCTAGAAAACTCTCCTGGATGCTTCTTACAAATTCTACCCCAGCCAGACTTCTGACATTAAGTGTATCCCAGTCAATGTTGGGAAAATTAAGATCCCCCATCACCACTATCCTATTGCCTCTACATCTTTCCATAATCTGTTTACCTATTTGTTCTTCTACCTCATGCTCACTGTTGGGAGGCCTGTAATACAACCCCAACAATGTAACTGCACCCTTCTTATTTCTCAGCTCCACCCATAATGCCTCACTACGCACGACCTCCATAGTGTCCTCCTTTAGCACAGCCGTGATATCATCCCTGACCAGCAATGCAACTCTACCCCACCCCGTTTTACTTCTCTGTCCTGTCTGAAGTGTCTATATCCTGGAACCTTTAGTTGCCAATCATCATGCCCTTCCTTCAACCAAGTCTCTGTGATTGTAATAACGTCACACTCCTAGGCACCAATCCAAGCCCTAAGTTCATCTGCCTTACACACTATCCTCCTGGCATTAAAGTAGATGCATTTCAGGCCAATGGTTCTTTTGCGCTTATCTGCTGTCTGCCTACTCTTCCCTTCATAATTCTTACAGGATCCAGTCTCCACCTCACTGCCTACTTGTTTTCTCTTCTGGTTCCCAGTCCCCTGCCACATTAGTTTAAAGCCTCCCCAATAGCAGTAGCAAAAACTCCCCAAGGACATTGGTTCCAGTCTGGTTCAGATGTAGACCGTCCATTTTGTAATAGTCCCACCTTCCCCAGAACTGGTCCCAATGTCCAACAAATCTGAACCCCTCCCTCCTACAACATCCTTCAAGCCACGTGTTCATCCTGCCTATTTTTTTTCATTTCAACGCTGGCTAGCATGTGGCACTGGAAGTAATCCTGAGATCACTACCTTTGAGGTCCTCTCCTTTAACTTCTCTCCTAGCTCCCTGAATTCTTCTTACAGGAACTCATCGCATTTTCTACTTATATCATTGGTGCCTATATGCACCAAGACAACTGGCAGTTCACCCTCCCCTTTTGGAATGCTCTGCAGGCGATTGGTGACATCCCCAACCCACGCACCTGGGAGGCAACATACCATCCGGGAGTCCCGTTTTCCTCCACAGAACTGCCTTTCTACTCCCCTTACAATAGAATCCCATATGACTATGGCCCTACGAGTCTTTTTCCCACCCTTCTGAATAGCAGTGCCCGCCACGGTGCCATAATCTTGACAACTGCTGCCCTCTCCTGGTGAACCATCTCCCCCAACAGTATCCAAAACGGTATACCTGTTTTGGAAGGAGATGACTGCAGGGGGCACCTGCACTGCCTTCCTACTCTTTTTCTGCCTTTTGGTCACCCATTCACTGTCTCCCTCAGCAATCCTAACCAGTTCACTAAACGTGCTATCCACGGCCTCCTCAGCATCGCGGATGCTCCACAATGAGTCCATCCGCAGCTCCAGAGCCGTCATGCAGTCAAACAAAAGCTGCAGCTGGACACACTTCTTACAAGCGTAAGAGTCAGGAACATCAGCCACATTCCTAACTCCCACATCAAGCAAAAGGCACATGCCACGGGTCTGAGGTCCCCTGCCATTGTAAGCTTAGCTTTATATGAACTAACTAAAATCAAACAATGCACTTAAATACATTAAAAAGAATGATAAGAAAGAAATAAAAGCCTTACCTTACAGAGTCTTTTTCTTCCAGTTAGAGGAGCATGGCAGGAGGGAGATACTACACGTGTAGTATCTCGGGCTTAGCCACTGCCCAAATATAAATTAAGCCCTTACCTTCCCGGTAGCCCTCGCTTCACCTCACCTTCTCTCCTCGCCACTCTGGCAAAATGGATTATAAAGAATATATAAGCAAGTGAAAGTAAATTACTAGAAAATGGAAACCAAGTAGATAGAGCTTTGTGAAAATGTGGAACAATGAGATTCATATAAATCATGATAATACAATTGATGACATGATACTAATATCAGTATAGAACATAGAACAATACAGTGCAGAACAGGCCCTTCGACCCTCGATGTTGCGCTGACCTGTGAACTAATCTAAACCCATCCCCCTACACTATCCCATCAGCATCCATATGCTTATCCAAGGAATGTTTATAAGCCCCTAATGTTGCTAAGTTAACTACATTGGCAGGCAGGGCATTCCTCAATGTCTGGATTGAGTATATGAAGTGCGAGATCTAGGCTAGAGAGCTGTACTTAATGAAGGGCTTATGCCTGAAACATTGATTCTCCTGCACCTCAGATGCTCCATGACCTGCTGTGCTTTTCCAGCTTTTCCAGATCTGACTCTGATCTCCAGCATCTGAAGTCCTCACTTTCTTGTAGCTGTACTTAACAACCTACTATGTAACTCATTCCATACACCCACCACCTAGGTGTGAGGTGCTCCATTTTGGGAGGAAAAGCAGACAGTGTGGTATGCAACAACAAAATGCATTTAGACAGCAGCATTATTGAGAAAAGAAACTGGCTGAACATAATCAAATAAAAGTGAAAGTGAGGCAAATGCTTAAAAAATTTGACCAAAATCCTAGTCAAAGTGATGCATTTTAAGGGAAGTTTTAAAGAATGAGAGCATGCTAGATACATGACGGTATTTTAAGAAGGACACTCCAGAATAGAATCAGGATTCATGAAGTTCGGCCTGTCACAGTGGTAAGGAAATGCTCAAAAGACCAGAGTAAGAAGAAGAGTTCAGAGAAGGTAAAAGTGATGGGGTTGTTGAATTCAATGAGACTACAAAGATAAAGAGGGGAAAGTCTATAATTTTAAAAAGGATTTAGAACCAAGGAGTCAAAATATATTCAAAGAAATGACAGCCTCTGACTTCTTTTCTAGCCATAGTAAGGTTGATCCAGCTAAATTTCTGGTGAATCCCAACCCCAACCTCTGCACCAGAATGTTGATGGTGTTGGATTCAATGCTAGCAATGCAGTGGAACGTCACAGAGAAATGATTACATTCTTTCATGTGAGATATATTTATTGCCGACACTTAATTGTGTGATGTGAATACTGCTTTTCCAAGCCTGAATGTTATCCAGGTCTTGCTCCACACAGGCATGGACGTCTTCACAACCTGAAAAGGTGCAAATATCCCCACTTCTGAACATATAATGAAGACAAGACCAATAATGAAGCAACTGAAGATAACTGAGCCTGGGACACCTCTGAGAAAACCCTGACAGTAATGTCGTCACTCTCAGCTCATTGGTCTCAAACATCCACAAACATTTTCCATTGTGATGGGAACAACTTTGAACATTGGTTAAATTGCCACCTGATTTCCACTGACTTTAGTTCTACCATTTTTTTCTTGATGCCATAGCCAGTTTAACATTGCTTTGATATCAAGGGCAATCATTATCCCTTTGTTGCTGGAATTCAGCTTTTTTAGCAATGTTTGAACCAAGACTGTAACATGGTCCAGATCTGAGGACCAAAACTGAGTACCAGTAAGCAGGCCACTGCAGACTAAACGTCACTTGACAGCAATTTATCCCTTCGCTGATAATTGAGAGGGAGCAGTAATTTACCAGATTGGTTTTATTCTGCTTCTTTTTTGTGGACAGTACACACCTGACAACCTTTCACATTGTCAGGCAGATATCAGCATTATATCTAGACTGGAAAAGCTTGGTTAGGGACTACGGCTAGTTCTGGAGCACAGGTGCTTGGGTCTTAATGTGGAGAAGGGTCTTGGGTGACAATTCAGCCAATATTGTCCATTGTTTTTGCCACAGCTCACATTGTACAGGGCCTGGGAAGATTTCAATATTTAACACTAAAGAACTCAGTAGGAGATTGAACTAGACCATCTACTCTGCACTTTTGACTGATGAAATGTACAAATCATACAACATGCTGGAAGCTCCACCATCATTGGGGAAAGGGATGTCTGTGGAGCCTCTTCCTCCAGTTCATTGTTTAATAGTCCACCATCATTCATGACTGGATGTGGCACGGTGATGCAGTAGCTGAAATTTTGCTTCTTTAAATTTGCGTGAAACAGAAACTCATTTACACAGAGGTTAACAGACAAGTAGTATATATGATGCTTGTAGCAATTACAAGATAAAAGTAACCATGACAATTACAGCAGCAACATGTAATTGGTAATTTAATTAGAGTCATTCAAATTAACTTAAAGTAATCAATACAACTATTTTTCCATGCTAAATAATTGATTAAATTCAATTACTTTTCAAGTGAGGTGCTTAGCATTCAGCATCCTTTTATCCTATTTCATTTAAGGATTGGTAATTTTCAATGAAGTCCTATTTACCATAAGCTAAAATAATTGTTGATTTAAGCTGCTTTATTACATCAAGGATAGCCAGTACTAATAAGACTCATATTCTGACTCATGTCCACTTCTGGGTTGCATAACGTCAACATTGTGCCTGCAATGCTGGAAAAATAACTGTTAACATGTTCACGATTGTAACATGTCAATTAGTCAGCAATCCTAAATTGATGAGATAGTAGAGGAGTCGCAAATATCCACAAATTACTCGTTGATTTACACCACTTCTGTGCCTCACACAAACATCATCTCGTCCTTACCCTCCTTAATAGGGCTTGCTGGATTTGAAAATTAATTGACCAATAGCATTGCGACAGAAAGTTAGGGCTCATAATTAATAGAGTAAGTGCCCTTCTAATGACATGGTATTAGTTGATGCAATGGCACTCAATCTCTCTTGATCCACAAAGGGAACAATTTAAACAATTCATTCTCCATCCTGCAAGCAGTAAATTTATTTTCAAGATATAAAACAATTTAACTTTTGCATTCAATATACTTCATTATTTCCCCCTTGTTTCTTGTATCTCACTCTATTAGAACAGATTAAATACTCACTGAAATCTACCAACTGCTGGTGCCACAACTTCATTCCAGAGCAGGCAAGGACTACGTTGCCAATGCAAGTAAAGGTGACTGCAATGAACATTTATGCATCTGGCCTCTACCATATTGGGGCTGGAGACATTTACAATGTCTGCCAGATTTAGAGACAATTATTTTATTTCTTCTCACCAAAGATCAGCAGTAGAGCATTCACTTAACAAGATTGTAAGTTCTCCATGCTACAGTGCTTCAATAAGTGCTCACCCACTGCTTTGCATCAAATGTCAGCTTTGTCTTACTCCAGAAAGGGATTTTTCTCCCTCATCGTCCAGCTAGTGTGAGTCTAATTGCTGTAAGTCGTAGAAGTCAATGTCTACTACAGAGTCTAAGACCAGAGGGTATGAACTCAGAGTAAAGGTCATCCAGTTAAGACAGAGATAAGGGTGAGTTTCTTCACAGAGAGGATAGTGAATCTGTGGAATTCTTTATCTCACAGTACTGGCAAAGTTGGGTCATTAAGTATATTCAAGGCTGAGACAGATTTTTAATCAGGAATCAAAGTTTATGGACAAACTGTATTCAAAACCTTTCAACATTTTGCTGAAAATCAAGAGGAGACTAATAGAGTAGTAATTGACTGAGTTGGATTTGTCTTTCTTTTTGAGGTTAGGTCATACTTAAATAATTTTTCACATTACCAGATAGATGCTAGTGTTGTAAATGTACTGGATCTGCTTAGTTAAGGCTGTGACTATTTCTAGAACACAAGTATTTCAGTGAGATCTATCTAAGCAGTTTGGCACATCAGGGTTGGGTGGTAACTACTGACAATGCATCCACCAGAAGCCTAAAGTCAGGCCACTGTTCAATGTGAGTTGCAATGGAAGTTGCAAAGTGAGGGTGTTGCTGGGATTAGGTGCTATTTGTGTTTCCCCTTTCTGATACAGCTTACCTTGATGAGGGATTGAGTGCCTTTGAATGATGAACCACTCTACCCTGACAGGTTTAAGCTTATCAGAGTCCCTGCCACTGGTTGAAAAGCAGCAGGGAAGGAAAGCAACCACTGAGTGAATTCATTGCCTTTGATTGGAAGGGATTGCAGGAAGGCAGTCCACAAGTCCTTCTGCCCTAGACTTAATTGGGGCAGAAGCCGGAAAGAAGCAGAATTCACTCTGTGCGTAATTAAGTGCCCCTTTGCCATCCAAGTCACCTCAGCAGAAAGTTCACTGAATATTGACCACCTCATCAGCTGACGAGACAACAATGTTGTTAAGCATTGGCTGGGTGCTATAACTTGCTATAACAGCAGCCAGAACAAAACTTGAGAGCTGCCATTCTCTTTGGTCCAAGAAGTTATCGCAGCTAAACCTGATCCTGTCTTTTCTTAGCTGCCAAATATTATTCTCTGAGTGAACATTTCAGCTCATGTGTCAACTTTGTTTCATAATAATAGGAGCGGTGTTCACTCGATTTAAAGTTTGTGGGCATCAACTGTCAAAATCAGTTAGAAGGTGGAACTGAAGGTTGTCAGAACTAATCAACTGGACATTACTTCCACTACATATTTAGCTACAAGCATAATTAAGGCCAAAGTCTTTTACAATTAGCTAATGGTTAAAGGAATACTTATTATTGTTTATTTTGAAATAAATTAAAGGCAACATGCAAATTGCTAATATTTAACTTTTCAATTTTTTATTGCAGGAATCTCCTGGAATAAGCACTGCTGGTACTTCCAGTGAAGGTTTATTTTTATTGGCTACATTTTTGATATACATTTCTTGACATAAATGAAGTGAAACAAACACTAGATTTTTAAAAAAATATCTATCATTTGTTTCACTTTGCTTCACTTCCAGAATTGGCAGTATTGGCGACAGAACACAAGTTGGATTGAAATGGAAATAATCTTTGTTTAATTTTCTTTAAAAAATCTGGATATGGGCATTTCAAATTTCCTGTGATGTATAATGTGGACTGTCAGCCTGTTGGTAAATTGTAAATTCCATTATGTTCTGCAACATTGAAAATCATTTTGAGTTTTTCTGTATTTGAGGTGAACATTGTGTGGTTACTAAGCACGAATTAAACATATGCAGAAAATGCATATGGGTGGGAAGCAACTGATAATTCTGTTTATTTGATGTCATTGCTAGCAATTTATGATTAATCCCAATGTCCTGACCTCTCAGTTTTTCTAAATCATTACTTACATTAAAAATGTGTCCATTTCTTTTAAAATGATCTCTGGCCTCAATCATTCTCTATGTTCATTAAGCACATTGCAAAAACAAATTTCTTCTATCCCATCTCCAGGATTCTTATGGACTATTTTAAATTATGAATTCCTCTGTCAGTGTCTATACAATCAGCAGAAATAATACTTCTTTATACATTCTATGTAATCATTTCAGAACTAATTTAATTAATAATCCACTAGTTCTTCTGACAGGCATCTATGCTTCAGCAGAATTAGGAGCAGTATCTAAAGGTCCTCATGAGAAAAATCAGCAATGTCTAACGTCATCTACATTTGATGTGGATTTAGGTGTTAAAACATGAACAAAATCATTGGTGAAAAAGGTAAGAATCTGAGAGTTGGAACCAAAGACCTGGAAAGGTTTCTTTGTCACAGCATAAAGTAGGTATAAGGACATTGAAGTAGGCAGGGAAATGTACATGGAAATATTGCAATGATAACGTCAAGGAACTTCCTGTGGTAGAAGATTTGAGACTTGATATAGAAAGTTAAATTGAGTGAGGACATAATGTCCATGAATTCAATTTTCAAATGAGCTGAAAATCTGAAGAATGATGAAGAATCATTGAGCTACTGGAGACTCATGTTCCTGAAGAAGGGCTTATGCCCGAAACGTCAATTCTTCTGCTCCTTGGATGCCGCCTGACCTGCTGCGCTTTTCCAGCAACACATTTTTCAGGGACCAAATAATAGTCAAATATAGTTAGGCCTAATGGTGGGGGAAAAAAAGGAAGAGAACCTAGGTGCTGTTGACGGTTGAGGAGAATGAATCTGAAAATTGATTAGTGAGTCCGGAGCCTGGTGGTGAATGTCTGGGCAGTTATTAAAGAAGGTTTACATGCTGATAATTGTAGCCAAAGTCAGGGCTTGGTAAGCGCTGAAGATTAATGTCCAGACCTTTGTGGCTGTAGACTGGAATCTGAAGCCAAACTGGCTGGCTACAAGGGTCTGCAACCTAAGCTATGAATTTAGCAACTGGGGCAAACTAACTAAAGCTGCTTGCTTCATGTCTGGGTCTAGTTGTCTGAATATTAGATTCTGCCTGTATGGAATTGGAAGGTCAATCCTAGTTGGGTAGCAGTAAACGAGAATGGCAACAATCGAAGAACAGAAATGGGAGCCCAGTAAAGTGAAGCAGCTAGTGAAGTAGGGAAAGGGTGAGTTATTTTTTGTGTGTGGGGACAGTCAAAAGATTAAGACAGTGAAAGCAAGTTGCAACCCTAAACTTCAATGGAGCTACCACCAAAATAACCCATGGATAAGTTAGGATGAACTCCTCTTTACTCTGAAATGGGTCATTTCAGATGGAGGGCAAGAACAAGAATTACTTACAAAAACAGAAATTAGAGGAAAATCTCAGCAGAACAGCTCTGAAGAAAGGTCAGTGGACCTGAACTATCAACTCTGCTTTCCTTCCCCAGATGCTGTAAAACCTGCTGAGTTTTTACAGCACTTTCTGTTTTTGTTTCTGATTTATAGCATTGATAGCTCTTTGGGTTCATTTTAACAAGATTTACTGAGATTATTGAGCACAGAAACAGGACAACCAGATGGAGTTCAATCTGGATAAATGTGAGGTAGTGCATTTTGATGCAACAATCAAGGATAGGGCTTATACAATTAATGGTAGGGCCTTGGGTAGTGTTGTAGAACAGAGGGACCCAGCAGTTCAGGTACACAATTATTTGAAGTTTGTATCACATATAGCATGGTGGTTAAAAAGGCAGCTAACATGCTTGTCGTTTTTGCTCAGTCCTTTGAATATAGGAGTTGGGAAATCATGTTGACATTGTACAGGACATTGTGAGGCCTCATCTGGACTAATGTGTCCAGCTCTGGTTGCCCAGTTTTAGGAAGGATATTATTAAGCTGGAGAGACTTCACAAGAGATTCACCAAGATGTTGCAAGATATGGAAGGTTCGAGTTATAAAGAAAAACCAGATAGGCTGGGACTTCTTCCACTGGAGCATAGGAGACTGAGAGGCAACCTTATAGAAGCTTACAAAATAATGCGGGGTATAGAGAGTTAATAGTGGTTGTCTTTTCCCTAGGATGGGGGATTTCAAATGTTACAGTATTAAAATAACATGCTACACATCCTGCTTATATGTCCACTTGTCCATCCTCAGCATGCTGCTATGCTCCAGTGAATCAAAGCGTAAACTGAAGGAACAACATCTTATCTTCAGACAAGGCACTCTACAGCCTGCTGGACTTAATATTGAGTTCAACATCTTTAAACTGTGAACCAACTCCCAACTTTCTTTTAGCTTTACTTGTTACATTATCTGTTACCATGTCCTCTCTTGCCCCTCTCCTCCACCCCAGTGAGACAGTCTGTTCTTTCCGGTCTGGCAATTAGACACACCAATGTACTGCCATTCTCATATTCCAATCACTTGCTCTGAACATAATTTCTCCCGCAGCACTCTACACTCCACTCCCCCACCATTGATACCTCCCACGCCCCAACTATAGGATAAATGCTGCCCCCTCCACACTTCACTTCAGCTTTGATGAAGAGTCATCTAGACTTGAAATGTTACCTTGCTTTGTCTCCATGGATGCTGTCTGACCTGTTGTGATCTAAAGCTTTTGTTGTTTTCAGTATATTAGAAAGTGATTAATTTAGAGGGAAATGGAGATGGAATGGAAACTGGGACTAGCTGGTTGCTGCTTTGAGTTACAGTATAGACAGATGGGTCAAATGATCTCCTTCTGTCCTGTAAAATTCTACAATTCTATAAACGTCTACGTCTAAATACCCTCACAACAGCAAATGCCTTAAATCTCTGCTATCAAAAGGGTGGCACTTACAGTCAATGCCAAGACAGATCTTGCTATTTAGGTCAAATAACTACCAATTGCAAGATAAGAACAAGTATCCATAATGGCAAATCTGGAAAAAATATGAAGATGCTCCTGATAATGCAATGTTAAATAAACAAGAGCATATTACTCTGTCAACAGATAACATTCCTAATTTTTAAGCATACTTTCTTTCATTAAGCTAAACAAGCTGGGATACATGGTGCCTCAGCAGTTACCACTGCTCACACACAGCGCCAGGGACCCTGGTTCGATTCCACCTTCAGGCAACTGTCTGCATGGAGTTTGCACATTTTCCCTGTGTCTACATAAGTTTCCTCTGGGTGTTCCAGTTTCCTCCCACAGTCCAAAGATGGTCAGGTTAGGTGGGTTGGCCATGCTAAATTGTCCATAGTATCCAGGGATGTACAGCTTAGGTGGATTACCATGGGAAATACAAAGTTACACGGACAGAGTGGGTCGAGGTAGACTGCTCTTTGGGTCAATGTGGACTTGAGGGGCCAAAGGTCCTACTTCCACAATATAAAGATTCCGCTCAAATAAGTTCAAGATTAAAATTGTGTAACTGAATCATTATGATAGGTTTCATTCTGTTGTGAAATTTACTGTTAAGTGGATCAGAACTGCTTGTTATCCCTTTCACATCTGTGGTGTGCACTGCTATTTTGGTTTTTCTTAGACCTAGCAATACCATGGTCCATTGTTTGAATTTATTATGAAGAATTTTGGTGGACCAGGTTCTGATGTTAAAATATATTAATCAGCTTACCATTATGTTTGATTTATTTAAGGTATCTCTAATGTTTTCCAGACATTAAACCACACGGTGTTTGTATCAACTATGTTTTGTTTTATAGTTACAGAAACAACTGCCAGTAGGAAATTGTTTGTGTTGAATGCGAAAACATTAGCTTTCATACTACTAAATACACTATATTAGCATGTCTTGATTTGAGTTAAAAATTCAGGCCATACAGTTCAATAATACAATATCTTCCAAGAAATTGTAATAATCCTTTCCATGAATATGAATGCAGACAGAAAAGCTATTAAAAACTGAGACCTAAGTTTTTTTTTTGTGATGTAACTTTTCAACAATCACATTCATTCTTTATATAACTATATGTTTCTCTGATTAAATCTTTAATTTCAAGTTTAACTTTAATGAAATACATATTATTGTTCAAATGCTCATACCCGCTCACTAAGTTAAGAAAAAAATGTACATTTTTCATTTTCATACTGAAGGTTGACCTAGATTTGTAAGTGCAATATACTATAATTTATTCACTGTAAGAGAATGAGTATGTTATTAGTATGGTGAAACTATGAAACTGAATGAACTACTTGACCTAAATATATTTCTTTACAAAGCTTCTGATTAACTAATCATAAGTGGTCTTTACAGGTCCTACCTGGAATTTTAAGCAGAGACAAATGTGGTCCTTGGCTACTGCTGACAATTTCCTTTCCTTCCTTTTACTCAGCAATGTAGCCAGGAAAAGAGTTATCAAAACATCTAAATCTTTAGATTTGAAACTAGATTTCTGCCTTTCTGAAATGAGTGGAAATTGCTGAATGTTTTAATCCTGAAATGTTTTAATCCTCTCCAGAATTCTTGTTTTCTATCTTAAAGAGACAAAGCCCTCGATACAGTTCATTTCCCACAGCAGCTTCTCGTCTCTGGCATTTGCGCAAGTTGGTCATTCTCCAGGAGTGAGCCTTGACAGTGAGTAATAGAAAGCTATTGACTATGGAACAATTACACTTAGTGAAATACATTGATCCATTTTTAGGCACATGCGTACACATAATATAACACTCAAGTCACTCTCTGCAATCAAAACTAAAAACCTGTTTGACTTTCTGCACCCGAACCCCTTGATGATAAAACCAATTAATTCTCATATGGCTATCGCAGGTTAGAACAAGCAACTTAGAAATAAATGCATTTCAGGGCTGGAATTGTCCCACTTTATGTGGCTCATCTTTATTGTGCACAATGAGCCATTGAAATGTGAGAGTTGGAGAAATATTATAAATATACTGTTATCTGTATCTATGCATTACTAAGCATTAAAATTGTATGATTTATTTTATTTGAATCCCTGAAAATAAACTGGTGCATCTTTAATAGACGGTAGATGCTTATTTTGATCAATCTAGGTAGCATTTTTTGACTTTTCAAATTGAAAAATGTTCCTTTCCAGAAGTAGCTCGGCTTTTTTTTACATTAATTAAAGTGAGTTATTCATTGGAAAGTCAATCTCAATCTATAAAATTCAATAACCAGAACACAATGACCAGCATTATGAAATGTATGGAGGCATCTCGAAGTTATTATGTTTGTTCCAAATCAGGCAAGACAAGATCACAATGCCCTCTGCTTAAATAATCAATGTAAGAAAGCCATCAAATACTAAAACATAAATACAGCACTATATATTAATATGTTTACAGAGGATTCAGACTCAAATTGAAGGAATTACTTTTCAAAATTTGATATTTCCAGCACATATTGAGTTCTATTTAAATTGTGAATCTGACCAGTTATGAATTCCAACAGAAAATTATTGGTAAGAAAATTGGATGAATTTTATTTCCCCAAAAAATGTGCAAGTTTTATTATATACTTATCATCTAAATAACTATACAAGTGATCTTCTGAGGTATTAGTGCTGTTCTAATGTCACATAACATAACACTTACCGAAGGTAACATTCAGAGGATGTTCTACTTTATCATTGAAGCTGAGATAAAAGAAATGTTCTGCCCATCTACAGATCAGCCAAGCAACTGGCTATAACAGTATCAATTAATCTTGGATTGTCTGCCACTTAGAACAAGGAAGAATAACTTTTATAATGCTTCAGTTTAACAAAAAAACCTGCATTGACAATTGTAGGAGTGTAAGCAAAATAATCCTTTACTTTCAAGTAAATTAAACTGCCTATGCCTGGTAAAACACAAAATTCTGGTTTACAGATTTCAAATCATTGAAGCAGTTTAACAAGGTTGAAATGAGTAATATCTCTTTTCACCCAGTAGCATTTTTACACATCTGAAAGTCAGGACTAAACAGAAATATCATGGAATAATAAAACAACTTACAGAACTTATGAAATAATGTCACAGAATGATATTTTCCTAGCACAATATCTTGAAGCTGGAACAAGATATGACTCACTGAACAGTTTGTCCTCTGCTAACTTCATTTTCACCAACTGGAGACTAATTTCTAGCTTTAACAGATGAGCATGTGTTGCATAGCATAAATATCACAAATTCTGTTAATAGATGAAAATGAGCTGGATCAAGAACACTGCATGAACTTTAAAAGTTAAGGGTCATAAATGAAATTACGTTTTTCTAATCATGCTAGTGCTTACTTCTGTAGATGGTCTTTTTTCAACACTTTATCATTTTGTTCCCACTTTCCTGCTAGTATTTTCACACACACTTTTATTACCTCAATTTGACCAATTGAAATTTACCAAAATGATAAACTTTCAACAAAGACCTACCTATATGAATGATGTAGCAAAGCAAATCAAAATCACTCTCAAATAGCACTAACCATCCTAAAATTTTCTGCTGGACAAGTTATTAAGTGGAAAATCAATTGATTCTAAGTAATATTTGTATTATTTGTCACCATTTTCAAATAACAGTTGAAATAACAGATTAGATTAGACTCCCTACAGTACGGAAACAGGCTCTTTGGCCCAACAAGTCCACACCGACCCTCTGAAGAGTAACCCACCCAGACTCATTCCCCTACCCTATGTTTACCCCGGCTAATGCACCCAACGCTATGGACAATTTAGCATGGCCAATTCACCTGACCTGCTCATCTATATGCTATCTGCACTTGTTTTGTGTAGTCTGGATGAGCATCACCACTCCTACAAACTCTACAAGGTATAAACATCTTTACTCTTTTTGTCAATGGCCTCCAGACTGGGTCAGGGCCCTAACTTGAAGAGCAAAGTCTGTTTGCTCTCTGGTTTGAAGGATACCTTCGGTTTCAAAATGTTCCCAGTTTTAATTTTGCACTGTCTGTGGCTATCAGGTTAATCATGACTCCCAGATTTTCTAACATGAGCATATTCTGGCTGTAACTGGTGACACTGGCAAAATCAATTAATTTGTTGTTCATTTATCCACCAAAAGCCATTCCCTACCTTCTTTATAAGGAGACAGAAATATATTTCTATTCCAATTTCCCCATCTCTCTGAATTTTCCTGAGTGCAAAGGTATAATTGGCAGAGCATTTACATTGTTCTGCATTCTCTCCTTCAAGAACAGGAAGGAGTTCCACTTACTGTGCTCATGTGTGAAAACAAATAGCAGCTAATACAGATCTCTCCCTGATTTCCTAGCTGTATAGAAATACAGGAGCACCAATTTTTAGACAATTGCGGGGAGGTATGCCAAAGCGGGAGGGGGAGGAGGCTTGCAAGAAAGGTCACTTAAAGGTCCTGCAAGAGCATAAAGGCTGTGATACTGGGCCGCGAGCTTGTTAAGTTATGCATCTCAATCTTCTAAAGTCTTAAGATCCTTTTAATATTTTTTTCTGTTAGACTTTTCTTTCAAATCATTTAAATTTGCCTTTTTGACCCTTAAATTAACTGCGCCACTTATCTGATACTGAACCATTTCTTGCCATTGCTCAGTTTAGTGTAACCGTACCTCATGGAGCCTGCTCTCAATGATCTCAATGCTCGGTTTGAAGTTTAAGAATTCCCTTTACCTTTTATCCTTCTAAGTCTCATTTTTGCCCCATTATTTGCCAAATTTCCCCTTCTTGCCATCAGAGAAATCTAACTTTATTCTTAGAGCTCCAAGTCACTTCCAAAGCTCCCCTGCTCTAAGGGTCTGTCTTTCCCATTGTGGCTGGTTTATATTCTCTTCCTAGTCCAAGCTGTTTCTTCTGTCTATACTTTGCCTGTTTTTTATTGAAAGATCAACCAATTAGTCACCTTCCTTTGCTTTTACTTCACAACCTTACATTTATTTTCTTTTTCGAGTTAAAATGCAATTACTTTTGCAAAGTTACAAATGAATTAGTTAGTAGAACATTTTTAGACTGTAAATTCCAGATCATAATGGACCAGATTTTCCAAGGAGGGACAACCATGCGCAGAGTGCCAGTCTGTTCCTTTGATTTTGCAGCAAGAAAATGCTCTGCGTTTCAGACACAACATTCCAGTCAACTCACTTCCAAAAATGCAGAGCTGCACTTTAAATCCGATAGATCCCTCACAGTGGAAAAGTATGGTCTGGGGAAGCCAAACCATGCTCCCTTTACTGTAGATTCTGTGTCTGATCTTTTTCTATACATTCTGTATCCAATATATTCTCTCTCTCAGAATGAGCAAGGACCCCGAAAGCTTATAGTTTCAAATAAACCTGTTAGATTATAGCCCAGTGTCATGTGATTTTTGACTTTGTCCACCCCAGCACCTCCCTTTTACACAGCAGCCTGCTGTCATATTCTGTGAGTTAAAGGTCCAACATCACAGACAACCACTTTGTCAGCTTCTGAGAAAGGGTACATATACAGGGTAAGTGTGAAGTTAGAGTGCCAGCAAGATGGGATGCCAGGTTGGTGGGGGTAGTGTAGGTAGGTAGGATGCCAGGGTAAAAATTGGAAAGGGTGCAGGTAGGTGGTGAATGTTTTCGGTTAGGTTGGGGTGAGTGAGAGTCAACAGGTGCAATAGAGAGTGCCGGTTCCCAGGGAGATTGACAAGTCCTGGGATGGGGGTGGGGGTGTTGAAAACTGTAAACTACCAGCCCCGAGATGGAGAGTATAAGAATTCAGCATCAGCGGGCAGTCTTTGTCAGGTACTCCCTGTAGCTGCCAGTCCTTATCAGGGAGCTGTCTTTGCCAGGCTGAAGTTAGCCCAGAAGAGAAGAAAAATGAGCAAAGGAGATGCTCATTCTTTAACAACTTTAATAAGACCAACAGAGTCTGTGCCAACAGAATGTTCATCTTCTGAGATCAATTGTTCCTCAATTGTTGTAATTGTATTCTTCAGTTGTCTAATTAAATAAGACACCATATTGAAGCTGCTGCTTCTTAACAGAACGAAATAAACTGCCTGACAAGTCGCTACAAATGGGCAATTGCCTATATTTAGGTAACAATAGTCACACACTCCAATATCTGATGTGATGCACCACACCCATATGGAGCCCTGCTTGTTGTATCCTCCCTCTTGCTACAAACAGAAGGCCTCCCCACTGCAGGAGTTCCAGACAGTGGTGCATTTTTAAAATGCAGTCCTGCTTCAAGTCATGCAGTGGTTATCCAGAGCTGCCCCTTCAGGACAACTTGGGATCAGTCAGAAAGAGGCAGGAGTTGTGAATCTGTTCACCATATTTATGTGAATGTCCATGACTCTGCAATTTTCTGGGCCTTAATTTTTAATTTCAGTTATCTTAAACCTTGCATCATTTTTCAAACTCTCCTTTTCCCATGAATTTACTAGTTATTTTAACAGTGGATCTTCTCTTCACTTATTTTCCAATTCTGCTCTGACACTTATAAATTTTGTAAACTAACTTTTTGTCAAATCTCACTTATTAAAGAAACCATGCGATAGAATTAATAAATGAGCTCCAAGTCTTCTTTATAATAAAATGTGAAAATTAAACATTGTTAGTCAGAGACAAGAAGTCAAAGTGTTTTTCATTGCACTCATCCGGAACCAAATGCAAGAAACAAACTGGGAAAAAGGGACATCAATTCAAGCAACATGAGAAGAAGCAGTTGGTTGTTTAGGTTAACATTGACATGGAGATGCAGCAAGTACAGTTAACAATCAGTGTCAGTCTGCAGACCAGGCAGATAGACCCTGAGTGCACAGGGAAATACAGAAGAGTTGGCAGTCTTCATAACCCCTAATTTTCTCCATGGAAAAGGTACGTTGTATAAATGAATTCATCCTGATGACACAATCAGAGAACTGTACATTAATAAATGCAGCTTATGGCATGTACCTATGCATCCTACTCTGAGCCCGACTGATGATTTTAAATTGGTTTCTGGTTTTTCTTCCCACTACCCATAACACCATTTTTTTTAGTATGTCAGATTCTGTCTGCATGCGTGGATAGGGATGCTTTAGAAGAGTACTGGAGTGGGGTGTCTAGTAGGGTTAAATGTCGATGGTTCATAATTGTTTAGCTGTGGTTAGAATCTACTTATTTATAATAAATAGTTCTTTCAGTGATGACTCAAGAAATAGTGGGGGTTAATTTCCAGCACATTACTCCAGTGAGGTGTAAGACACATCCAAGACCATCCAACATAAAGGGAAAGCATCTGGGAAAGATATGTACACCTGGAGTTTCTACACTGACAACCTGAAGTCAAGCATCAAGAGAGAAAGGATCATATGGCAACTCAGACACCCCACCCAGACATGACAGAGACTGTAGTTGATACATTGGACTCTTAAGTCACCCAAGAACTTATTCCAAGTGTGTAAGCAAGTCATCTTTAGCCATGAAGAGAGTTAGGCCTTAGAAAGGGAAGATATGTTTAAGACAACCCTGCTCCCGATAACTATACCCACCTCAGGGATACAGGATTGAGCAAAAACCTCCATCATCTAAAATACTGGACAAGACCCTGGATTTTTCTAATATCTAAAAAGTACTGGACAAAATCCTAAGCCCAGCCTGCAACAAAAACACACACAGCCAGAATGATTTCTGTCTGGGACTATTGTTCAGCCTGGAATTCCAATTTACACATCCACTCGAGGAGAACAATCAACCAAACCTAACACTCTGGACTGAAGTCAAGTCAAGGCATCAGGGCTTTTGCCCGAAGCTTCAAGTTTCCTGCTCCTCGGATGCTGCCTGACCTGCTGTACTTTTCCAGTACTACACTAATCTTGACTCTAATCTCCAGCATCTGCAGTATCCACTTTCACCACTCTGGATTGAAACAAACTTTTACACCTCTCGCTACACAACACAGACATTATGGACCCTCTACAGATACCAGACATTCAACTTCAATCAATATTCTAGAGATATTGGGCATTCAATTTCAGTGAAAACCCATTTACACATACTCGGGAAACCAACTGATTCAAAGACAGCACGAGTAACACAATGGCCAGCTCAGATTTGGTGTGAAGATAAGAGGCCCATAATTAATATAATTACAGGCCCCGATCTCACCTGAGAGCTATCTCCAGTAGAGTAATCCTAAATAGCCACCTCGACGAGACCGATCTCCTGGCAGCCCTTCCCCAGGAGGTGTTCCAAACACTGATGCCAAGAAAAGGAATTCCAACAGCTAATTCCAGTGGTTATTTCCAAGAGCTATCTGTGGAAGGGAAGTTCCGATAGCAATTCTGAAACCGACCAACATAGACCTATTCTGTACCAGGATAACCAACAGCAACTGACCAAGACCAGCAGACCTAAGAATCAACTGACTCTGAAAACTAGTGACCTGATCGACATCAGACGCCTCAGACACACCCTGAAGTGAAAACCAATCTGTGGTAAGGAAAACCGAGTACTCACCCGATAAATCCAAATACACGTCCTATCGCATCAGCGGACTCAACCCGGAGTGACAGCCTACACCATCCAAAGTCTTCATTGAGGCAACAGGCATGGCAAGTGGGAACAGTCAGCTCTACTTCAAAATCACGGAAGACCCCAAATTTTCCAACCTATTTAGCAAGGAAAGGAAGGTGGGTAGTGATAGTGCAGAAAGCCCAATGGTAGAAAGACCAATTAACGTTTTCTGTGACCAAAACTGCTGTTTGGCTTCTAATAGTTTTTAACACTGTGTAATAGTGTATTTAATTACTGTCCTCAGTATAATTTGTTGTGTCAATTTCACTGTTCTACATTTGCCTTTATTATTTGTATTGTACTTACCTTTTGTATTTAAATAAACCCAGAGATTCTTTTGTCCTGAAACTATCTCCTTCATTTCACATTGCTTGAATAAGTCCACTGTGTGAAACCAGGGATCTGTGGGTGATTCAAACCTCCTAAAAAAATATTGATCGCAAACCAGAACCTATAGGGGACAGCATTAAATTTTACCCCATTGTCTTAAGCCTAATCAGCATTCAACACAGACGCCAAAACGGTTTTAAAATGTTCTCTGACTGAGCTGGAAGATTTAGATTAACAGATTTAATATTTGAGATTGAACATATACATTTGAACAGACATTTGGACCATAATCTGGAAAATCAGCAGAGGATTGAGTCCAATTCCTGTCAGGACTATCAATTGCACCCATGGAAGTTCTATCCCACAACTTGTTACAGCAGCTGTGAAAGACTGATTAGTCAAGTAATTTTTTTTTCATCATGATTTCAACAAAATAATATCAAACCAAAAAGGACAATTGTCAAATAAAAAGAATAATTTTTAAAAATCTTCAATAACTGTGTAAAATGAAAAAAAGTCTCTACACACAAGCTTTTGAATGCTATAGATAGTATGTAATAATTTTTGGTTTGATTTTGAAAGCCAGATCAAATTTATCAAATATGACCCTAAAACATAACTTTTCAGACTGGCCCTAGAAGAAGGCAAGATAATATTTTGTTTTAGCCTCAAAGTAAAGCAGCAAGTTTTATGTTAGCACTGTCATTCAGCAGATATTTTGAAACTTACCAAACTCCAAAATGACATGGGCCATCATCAGTAACTTAGCAGAATTAGAGGAACGGTCAATGAGGAAGTTCTCAACATTGAGAGTAAAAGTTACCATTTTCGAACCAAATGCTGAATGGTGTGATGAAATTCTGACTGAGTGGCGAAAGGCCTATCGCATGTATTAGCATTCATTACCATGTAATCTCAATTTGTTCATTACCATGTAATCTCACCCATTCCCTCACACACCAGCCAGAAACTAGATGCTAGGCGAAAGTGAGGACTGCAGATGCTGGGGATTAGAGTCGAGTGTGGTGCTGGAAAAGCACAGCAGGTCAGGCAGTATCCGAGGAGCAGGAAAATCAATGTTTTGGGCAAATGCCCTTCATCAGGAATGAGGCTTGGACCCCGCCAAGACTCCCAGCCTCATTCCTGATGAAGGAGTGTTGCCAGAAACTAGATGCTAATAATTCCTGACTTGAAATTCAGAGCTGTTACATGGTGACTCTAGTTCATCAATTGCTCCAGTCCTCCATCCTAGACAGCCAGCATGAACATCTCAGGGACTGCTCCATAGGCAGTGACTGCACACACTCACTATCCATGAGCATTGGCATCCAACATTTAGCAGCCTCACAGCATCATCGTGGCACATTTCTGACCCATTTACAATTTGTTTCTGAACTTCTATGATACACGTTGGAATACATCAGTTGCCTTCAGTGCAATGTTGCTGCAAGGGCACTTTGCTCACAGGAGCAGGTACGCAGCTGATGGATTGGACTAGGCTGCATCTCAGGGCAGCTCACTCAATATCTTAGCAAGCATTCAATTTTCACTTACTACAAGGCTTTTACTGTATCCCAGCATTGCCTCACCTTTCCTTTCAGCACTTTTCTACCTTCACTATGTTGTATAGGCACACCATACTTATGTCTTGCCATGCTACTTCATGCTGATACAAAGCTAAGCAGCTGATCACAGTTGTCAGCAGTGATCAGTTAAAGGGGGTAAACATCTTGGTATATGACACTGCTATCTCAATCTCACACTTGCCATGTGTATCAGTCTTGTACACAGCAAACGCAAACACACAATATGTGCTTTAACCAAGTGGGCAAGTCTCAATGTCAATGAAAAGGGGAATTATATCAGTCTGAGGTTCCTGATATAGTCAGTCAAAGCTAAGGTATGATTGAAGTCCAAGGCTTTGGGCCCGGTCATTCATCTCCTGGAGGTGGTCGGGTAAGTTCTCTATCTCATTATGATCCAAGAAATAGGCCACAGTTAGTCCTGCAGATCTAATTAAAAGTTCAGAGGATCCACAGAACATTTGCCAGTGGGGTGCTCGGAGATCAGTCAGGGGTCTGGATAGTCATCATTCAGGACTGCCCATGCAAGGTGCTTAGTGGGTGGGCTACTGTCAGTGCTTTGGGTGAATGGGATGAAAGTCAAGAGGGGAGGTGTTTATCAGGGAACACTGCTGTAGTAGGGAAGTGGGGAATTCAATGCTAGGGACTGGAGGCAGCAAAATGGGATGCAGAGGGGCCAAGGATGATGGAGGGGGTGAATTTGACAGATAATGACGGGGAGATTGGTGCATGCAAGAGCATGGGATATTGTAGGACGGGGTTGTTGGTTGTCATTACCACTACGGCCTCAATGGTGGGGAGGATAGGGTTTGTGAGCAGGACTAAGCTGATGGAATAGGGCTCAGAGGGTAAGGATAAGGCCTGCAGTCATAGTTCCAGGTGGTGGGTTGAGATTTGTCTGGGGATCGGTAGTGATTTGTGATCAGTGGAGTACAAAATATAAAGGGGCATAGAGGTTCAGGATGAATGGATGGTGGGATATTGGGGATGGGGTATTAGTGGTGGGATTCCTGAATTTCTAGACTGAGCCTGCAATTCAATGTGCCAGGTATAACCTGTGTTTCCTGCTATTTTCAGTTGACTTCTAAATGTGACAGCAAATGGAAAATAGTTGTGAGCATACTGAGTGTGAACAGAATCAATGTTTGTTTACTGTCCTAATATGCAGGCTCCTCTTGTGAGTTTTGGAAGAGGCAATTATATTAATCACAGACTTGTACAGAATAAAAGCAAAATGCTGCAGATGCTGGAAATCTGAAATAAGCATAGAAATTGTCAGGTCTTTGAAGAAAAATAGAGTTAACATTTCAAGTCTGGTATAAATCTTCTTCAGAACTGATGCCCTTCCCTTGTACAGCTTGAAGCCATCTGTAATTATAGCATTGTGCTTGCAAAATGCACAGTGTCCAACTGGGTCAGGTGCAAATGCTGGCTGCAAGCAATCTCAATGATGCCATTGGTAATTGCTGATTAAAACTAGTCATCTTTGTGAAACAGAAAGTAATCACAACTGACGTTGAAATGGGCATTTGCAGGCCACAAAGAACAAACGTACTATAAGGCCTCAAAGACTGCATAGGAGCATGGAGCTGATGTCCTGTTACCCTGAACTGTAAGATGTGCTCTTATGTTCAATGATGCCTTTTTTAAGTGATGTGGAGGCTGAGAGTACAGGGACTCTACTCATCCAGCAGTTATAATCTGTTACTATCTTATCACATCATGACTTAAGTTGCATTCACTGGAATAAGATTTAATATCAAATGTCAAATCATTCTAAGGCCCTCCATATTCAGTGAATAGAGGCATATGGTATACCATCCTTTGTGAATGATGCTCACTTTGCTAAGGAGTTGTTCTGAGCCCTAAGAAGGAATGGTTTGTGGTGGCTGCCCCACTAAGTGCATGGTGAAGGACCATTCCAACCTGTTAATGTTTGATTGAATTTGCGGCTGAGGGGTCAAGTTTGATGCCAGTATCAGGGTTCCAGGGATATCCTAGCAGCGGTGAGAACCAAGGCGAGTGGGAAAATCGGACCAGCACCAGACAAGCGGATGCCATAGTCACATTGAACTGAGTTAATGTGGTGAGTTTGAGAATATAGTGTGAGATGAAAATACATTTAGCTGATTTCTGGTAAGATTCAGTCTATTGTGTTGGCCTCCAAAACAATTCTTTTAAGCTTCTCTCTGAAATCTTTTGCATTTATTATAAGATTTAAATTTGATCATGTAACTGATGGCTCAATAGACTTAATTTGACTTCTTTTTGTATTTTATCTCTGGAACCTCAGAGGATTTGAATACAATATTCAATGCTTTTAAAATTGCTTTAATAAATTATGCTCAATAAGATTCATTTATCATTTAAACTCATTGAGTTTAAATGTATTTTCTTTTCTAAACAAAATGTTACTGCAAATTAACTAAATTTGCACTTGAAATAAGCATATTAGAAAATAATAAAACAACATTCTATCAACAGATAATGTATCCCTCAGTTCTCTATACATATTATTTAGGGAGATATTGTGTTACTTCTAATGAACAGCAATTGCGGTGAATTATTTTCTGAAAACCAGTTATTTTTTCAACCTAGCAATCAATCCGAGTAAATATTGAAATTATACAACATTTCCTCAGCATCCCATTAATGTAAAATTTTAAATACATCTTTAAATTACTTCAGTTACGTTTTTGTTCGTTATGCATGATAGACAAAAGTGGCTCACATGCTTAATGAAAAGATAAGTTTCAGTTTTAAACACTAGCATTACTTAAAATAGGTGGTGAATCATATTCTTTAGTTAACAAATATTGTCCATACGTTTTGGATTAATAAATTTCTAAAGCTGAGGTGACAATTCAAACTGTACATGAAAATCTGAAAATAGTATTCAGTAAAATTTGTGTTGGGATTAATTCTAGATTAAGAAGGACAGAGACCAAAATAATACAAGTAAAATGTCTGTGGATTCTTGACATTAGTCTTGGTTGCAAAACAATGGCTGAACAGGCTGTCATACTGAACTCACATTTTTGTTGCTTACTTCACAATCCTTCTTTCATTAGTATTTCAGCAATGAACTTGAAAAATCTTTAGCAGGTTTATAAATCCAGTAATGCGATCAGTCAGAAGAAATCCATATTCAGTTCACATTTCTGTTAAATATTCCATCATGTGGATTAAAAAAATTTTTACTCCTTTGCCACATGGTCAAGTTGACCATGCTCCCATGGTTTTAAATATCAAGATAAAAAATTGCCTCTTCATGAAACTACAGACCATGGAAAGGATCCATTTGACCCAATATGTATATGCTGGTTAAATGTGAGAGTTATCCAGCTTCTCCCATTGCAAATATTCTTATTTTTCTTTTTTCAGCTCAGTGCCATGTGAGTAAAGTCTTTACAATGGAGAGTAATTTGCTGGATTGAATTTGTTCCTGCTTTTTATGCACAGGACATACTTGGATAATTTCTCACATTTGTGGCTAAATGCTAACATTGTAACTGTACTGGAAGAGCTTGGCTAGGAATACGGCAAGTTCTGAAGCACAAGTCTTCAATACTATTGTCAGAAATTTGTCAGAGCCTATAGACTTTGTAGTACCCAAGTGTCTAGCAGTTTCTTAATATCATGTGGGGTGAATTGACTTGGCTGAAGACTGGCATCTGCGATACTGGGGCTCTGTGGATGAGGCTGATATGAATCATCCACTTGGCACTTGGTTAAGATTATTACAAATACTTCAACTTTATCTTTTTGCACTGAGAATGGAATATTTATGCAGCTTCCTCCTCCAAAGAGTTGTTTAATTCACAATGGGATGTGGCAGCACTGCAGAGCTCTGATCTGATCTATTGGCTGTGGAATCATTTAGCTGTCTATCAATTGCTCTTAATGCTGCTTGGCATACAAGTAGTCCTGTTTGGTAGCTTCATCAGACTGACACCTCATATTTTTGTATGCCTGGTGTTGCTCCTGGCATGCCTTCCTACACTCTCCATTGAACCAGGGTTGATCCTCTGGCTAAATGATGATGATTGAGTGGGAAATATGCCAGGCCATGAAGTTGCAGATTGTGTTGGAGTACAATTCTGCTGCTGTTGATAGCCCATAGCACCTCATGGATGCCCAGACCTGAGTTGCCAAATCTTATTCAAATTCTGTCCCTTTCAGTGCAATGATTGTGCTACACAACACAACAGAAAAGTATTCTCAACATAATGATGGAACTTCATTTCCTCAAGGACTTTGTGGTGGTCATTCTCACCAATAATATCATTAACTGATGCATCTGAAGGGGGCAGGTGGGTGAAGACGAGGTCAAGTATATTTTTCCTACTTACTGCCTTCCTCACCATTATTACAGACACAGTCCAGCAGCTATATCCTTTTGGACCTAACTAGCTCAATCATAGTGATCCGGTTAGGCCACTCTTGATGTGGACATTGAAGTCCCCACTCAGAGTACATACCGCACCCTTGCCATTCTGAGTGCTTCCTCTAAGTGCTGCTCAACATGGAGGAGTACTGATGCATCTGCAGACGGGAGAGAAGGGGGGCAGTTCTTGGTAATTATTAGGGGTCTTCCTTGTCCCCATTTGAGTTGATGCCATGAGTCTCAATAAGGTTTGGGTTCAATGTTGAGGGCCCCTTCTAACTGCATACTGCAGACATGCCAGTGGTTCAAGATGTTGATGATGATGTTTGAGACATTACCTGTAAGGTACTGTTCTGTTAGCATGACTATGTCAGACTGTTGCTTGACTAGTCCATGAGATAGCACTCCCAATTTTGACACTCGCATCCAGATGTTAGTAAGAAAGACTTTAAGAGGCTGAGTATGCTTCAGTCAGTCTATGGATTTTGTAATGATAATCAACAATGGTTTCATGAATTTTCCAGAATATTTTATGAATTTTTATTTTAATCCCACCATCTGACATGGTTCCCAGCATATTATCTGGGTTTCTGAATGACCATTCCAGTGACAGTACCACCAGGCCATTGCCTTCAATTGTTTGTGTTGGGGAATTTGTGATGGTACTATGGCTTTAAGAGGTGCATTTGGTCCTGTTGTTTATTATGAAGACAGATTGAGACAGAGCTGCAGAGCAGTATGTTCCAAGCCAATAAAGCAAACAACTTGTGAGCCCTTGCAGCTTGCTTTTAAAGGTTGCAACAATAGAAGCAGCATGAATGAGTGCAGTCAAGCTCCAATGGAACCAAAGTTTTAGCTCAGCTTTCAGTAGTTGTTGGAATTTTGAAACTTCTATGCATCTCTCCCTCTATAATAAAATGCACTGTCTGCCAAACTTTCTCTTGATGCTCTTTTCTGCTGGACTGGAGAAACATTGCATGTGAGACATTCAATTTTACTGAAATTGCTTTTACCAAGGGTGTGATATTATTAGACCATAAGACCATAAGACATAGGAGTGAAAGTAAGGCCATTCGGCCCATCGAGTCCACTCCGCCATTCGATCATGGCTGCTGGGCACTTCAACTCCACTTACCCGCATTTTCCCCGTAGCCCTTAATTCCCCGAGACAACAAGAATCTATCAATCTCTGTCTTGAAGACATTTAGCATCCAGCCTCCACTGCATTCTGCGGCAATGAATTCCACAGGCCCACCACTCTCTGGCTGAAGAAATGTCTCCGCATTTCTGTTCTGAATTTACCCCCTCTAATTCTAAGGCTGTGTCCACGGGTCCTAGTCTCCTCACCTAACGGAAACAATTTCCTAGCATCCACCCTTTCTAAGCCATATTATATTGGAACAGTTCTTGTTTAGTCATTAAATGCTCTATTATTCGGTCAAGTTTTCCAAAAAAAGTTAGTTAGACCAATTTTTCTTTCTTGTGTTGTATTCTGTCAAGTAAAAATAGAGTGTTTTGCCTAAACCAAGTAGTCTAATCAATTGAATTACATCTGGAACACAGCACCTTATGCTTACCTTTAAATAAGAAAAAGTTAGGGTCTAGGCTACCTCCTTGATATATTTGAAGGGAGTTTGGTCTTGTCCATAACAAATTCTAATTCCATTTTCTGTAGCTTAATAGCTCCATGTAAAAGAAAGTCTTCTTAGCCATCTCATTATTTCTGCCTTACCATGGGTTTCACCTTATTAGTCCGCATCATAATTTAGAAGAAGTCAATTTTTTGCTTCATTTTAAATGAGAAATTCTTAGTTTCCTGAGTCTTTTTTTAAAGTGTGCAATTTCTGTTATCAAAGTTGTGAATCTCCTTTGTATCTTCTGCGACTTTGATATTCTTCCTAATTTAATTGCCAAAATCAGACACAATATGCTATTTTAAATAAAACAGAGAGAGCTGGAGAAACTCTGGAAATCTGGCAGCATCTGTGAAGAGACAAACAATATTATTATTAGTATTACCCATGTGCTATTGGCAAACTTCAACAACCTTTACATGTTCGTCTTTCTTTTCCTTTTGCATTTTATGGCCCTCTTGATAAAGATCATGCTTCAGGATCATTTTTAAATATATGTCAATATTGTGTTCTTCAGATTTTAAAGAATTGATTATCTAAACACTTGAATTGCTTTTCTTGTAAAATTTTGGCACATTGTTTGGAGATCCTTTGTATAATTTTTGTTCCTAAAGTGTGTCACATCACATTTTCCCATGTTTAAATTTTAACCAGCATCTATTTACCTAATTTTCTTAATCCACATACCTGCATTTTTTTTTCCTGAAATAAGCTAGTTTCTTTTATACAATTTACGATGCTCCTTTTTTAAAAATTCTCTCTGAACATTTTTACATGGACTCACATGCCCAAATCCAGATCATTTATTTCTATTGAGAAACCTATGTCTTAACACTGATCTTGAGTGTGGCACCACATCTCTTCAGTCCAAAAAATACCCATCCACTTGATTTCTGTACTTGGTAGCCATTCTGCTGTACTCCCTTTAAGACCAGTTGTCTTGATTTCATCAACCAGCCTCCTTTGTGTTTTGTTATTCAGTAATGAATGGAATTCTGGTACCTCAGGAATAGGATCATAAAATGTTGCAACCTGGAAACAGGTCATGTGGGATTATTGAGCTTGTGCTAGCATTTTTCTCCAGATCAGGTATCTCGTCTAGTCAAACTCTCCTGCTAGTTCACCGTATGCTTGAATATTCATCTTTTACTAGCAAATATCTAAATTTCCTTTCAAAATACAGACCAGATATGGCAGCAATTTTCACATAGATACCAACAAAACCAAAAAACAATTATTATACAAAGAGGATCTTTGTCACGTTCCATTGTTAACTCAGATCATTCGTACTCTGGCAAACGGTTGTATTTATGTATTTTTGTGGATGATAGTTACTCATAGGAATAAAGGCATTAAAACAAGGAATTAATGTTGGCTTGTTTTCAGCATGCACCCAAACGAGGGCGCCTCAAGTCTTAGGCTGCATTTTGAGTCCCATTGCATCCTAAGAAGCAGCTCGACAATTTGTTGGGATTAGAATTTGACTGGCATTAACTTGTAACCAAGTCCAGGGAGGGAGAAGAGAAACATTAATGGATATTAGTGGATGGCACGGTGGCACAGTGGTTAGCACTGCTGCCTCACAGCACCTGAGACCAGGGTTCAATTCCCGCCTCAGGCGACTGACTGTGTGGAGTTTGCACGTTCTCCCTGTGTCTGCGTGGGTTTCCTCTGGGTGTTCCGGTTTCCTCCTTCTGTCTAAAGATGTGCAGATCAGGTGAATTGGCCATGCTAAATTGCCCTTAGTGTTAGGTAAGGGGCAAATTAGATTAGATTAGATTACTTACAGTGTGGAAACAGGCCCTTCGGCCCAACAAGTCCACACCGCCCCGCCAAAGCGCAACCCACCCATACCCCTACATTTACCCCTTACCTAATGTAGGGGTATGGGTGGGTTGCGGGTCGGTGTGGACTTGTTGGGCCGAAGGGTAATGTAATCTAATCTAATTAGAAAGACCAGTCCAGATCAGAAGCTGCCACTGTTTTAATATGTGTGCAGAAAGAGAACTCCTCCTCCACATTAATCCAAATTAGGGTGCATGTAAAATTTGCCTGATGGATTCTGTAGTCTCCATCAAGGAATGGCTAGTCTGATTGTTGTAAAACAGAAAAGGTGAATTGTAGCTTGTTCAGACCAGGAACCTACTAACTTTAAGGAATATTACAAGCAAATCTTGATATCAACACAGAACCATAATTTCAATATTGAGGTCGGAGCTGGTGTTAGATTCCAATGCTTCATTTAAAGCATTCAAAAAAAGTTTCTACTGAATTTTATACTAGTCCACAAATAAGCACAAATCAACTCAATTTGCCTATATTGCACTGTAATCCAGATACAACATTATTAAATTTCTTCTCCTTTGATACATTTTCCTTTGTTTGATAAGGGGTTAAAAAATGAGTCCCAAGTTAATTATTGCACATTATGAATCCCAAGTTAATACCAAATTATATATACTTGTGATAATTAAATCTTCCTTCAAGTTACGTAAAATATATTTTTCCCACGACAAATTATTTTTCTATAGTACCTTTAATGTAATGAAACACCCACAAATTTAAAAAACGCTTGTTAATCACAACTTCATATCATTCAACCCTGACATTTTCACACTGAGATCAAAGTCAATTTTAATATGAGCAATTTTGATCCAACAAAAATATTGAGATCAATGTTAAGTAGTTCAGTTTGGGTGCTTCATGGCCTGTATTGCAATCAGTATCAATGAATGTGATCGCCACATTGTATTTTGCTTGTCAGTTTCAATGCCACAGCTATACACATGCAAAAAAAGTCATGCTTTACTGAATCATGTTGTGTGGCATATAGCACCGACATGCATTTTTAAGGAAGGTCACACTGTTGTTGACATTGTTCAGTTTTATGAACTTTAAGTTCAGAGTGAGAGATGGCTATTACAAAGTATTTGCATTTATATAGCACGTTATCATACTCTCGGGGCATAACCAAGCAATTTACATCCAGTAAAATTAGTTTCCAAGTGAAACCACTGAATATTGCTAAAAAAAGATAAACACCAGAGCAGATCTTTGCACAGCAAAATTCTATAAACAGCAAATGAGATGGATAACCAGTTAATTTGTCTTTGAATATGTTGCTTCGGTTAAGAATACTGACTAGGGACACTAGGGAAATTGTGCACAATTATTCATATAGAGCCATGGGAGTTTTCATCTGCACCTGAACATGGGCTCAATTTTCCCTCTATATGTCAACATCACTTGGTACTGCACTGAAGAGCCATCTTGAATGAAGCTTGAATCAACAACTCACTAATTTGAAGGTACAAATACATTTTAAGATTGTGATCTTAGGTTTAAAATGCCACTTCCTTACTAATAACTCTCATTAACAATAAAAAGAATATTTGTCCAGAACAGATAATATAAAAATCAGTTCTAGTGCCCTTGTTTTCACAGGTGAAAAAGATTCTTAAAAGTGCAAAATTTTGAAGTCACATACATTGCTTAGAATGGGAATCAATATAAATTAGAGAATGGTTAATGGCATGGTTAATAGAGAATTTCTTCAAAAGATAAATCAGTAGCGTTGGTAAGACAGTCGAATTTAACACTGCAAATTGTACTGTTCTGTAAAAAGTGTATGAATGTAAAGCAGCTCCTTCGATGTAAATTATTGTAATTTTTTTTCACTTGTAGACTGTATAAGCAAATGGTTATGTTTTTGTAATGTGTTAAAAGAGACAGAAAATGATGCAGAAATGATCAATATGTTAAATGTGATCTAATTGCTGAGAAATACTGTCTAAAAAAATATATAGGAGAAAAACTAATAAAAAAGACTTATATCATGAATTTTGCAGTATCATTTGATGAACAGTGGAAAGGAAAGCATTGAAAGCAAATCAAAGTAATGGAAATAGATTGTGTCCATAGTAATAAAGTAAAAATAATGAAACTATTAAGAAAGAATTGAGATGTAACTGATATCAATTCCAGAAAATTAAACCCAATAAAGAAGGAGTAAACCTGTAATCAAAGCAGTCAATGAAATAAATAATAGAAGAGGGTAATGTAATTGTAAAGAAATATTGACATATATTTAAATGAAAAATATATGAAATATTAATGGTAATAATGACTGTCAGTGGGCAAACTGCAAAATTTGACATTTCTCTACATTGCAATATATAAGTTTTTTGTTGCTTGCATATCAGAAAATATTTTTTAACTAACACAACAATATTAATAGTATTATTATTATCTATGCTAGACATTAGTGTTTAGAAACGTGTCAGTCGGTTTTTCTTTGTTGCATAAAATAAAAGGTGTATTTGATTATTCAAAAACTATGGACAAATCTGCATTAATCCACACAAATTCAACATCTGAAACACTTATTAGATTTGTAAACTAATGTGTTGGAGCGAGGCAAATAGCAGTGGGCATCACCAAGTTTAAAAAATATAAAAGAGGTGTTCTTGAAATTCGGTGAAGTATGGAAACATTAATATATACAGAATTAACACAAGTTTAAATGTAATTCAGTGCTTATATTTTATTCAGGATCCGATTTCAAAACTGCCTGACAAGCAAATGTTCTTGGACACAAAATCTATTTGCAATCTCTTGCAGCCCAAGTAGTAACTTATAACGTGAAAAATGTATCAGCTTGCTCTGTTGACTGAAGAAATGACAAGAATGTTTGTGATAATGTAAAATACAATAAACATTTGGTAGAACATTGGTTTGAAAAAAGAAAATCTGGTGACTTCTAATTTTGCTGCTTTTATATTTTTGTGGTCACCCAAAAAGGCATAGACAGATTCATAAGGATACATTGCTGGATCTTATGCAGAAACTAAGACAGAATTTTTGGAAATGTGTCAGATTATGGAGGTTGCTTGATTTACAATGAGGTGATATTAGTCACTCTAACAGATTTGTTATCTTTTTATGCATTGTTTCATGATTTAACTAAACCACATGTCCAGTTAGTTATAATGGGGAAAATTGAAGATTTAAGCATTGTTGCTTACAAATTCGTAAAAAAATCATAAGACAAACGTAGCTTTTAAACTAGTTTATTTTCACACCAATTGATATTTGAAAGAAACACTCACTTCAATTTAATACCTATTCTTCAGTGAGTGATCAGCAGTGCTCAGCGTAGGAGGGCTGGAGGGAAACCACTTTGCTCAGGTTAGGGGCTGGCGCCGAGGGTCAGGACTAACAACAGAACCAGGGGCCATGATTTCAGTCCCTACCCTGATGACCAGGGTTATACTATAGTTAAGAAATGAACCTTAACGTGGCTACAAAAAGATCCAACCTCTTTCTTTAGTGTGCAATTCCTCAAAAAAGCTAAAGATTGCGTATAGTTCCTGCACAGTATCTACAGTGAGCCCATGCCAATATATTTTTGTGAATCTGTAAAAGAGGAAGTGGGTGGCATTGGCTACAGGCAGGAGGTTACATGCTGAATCCATCAGGAAGCCAGCCTCCATCAGCCAGTCTTGTGGTCTTGCAGCAGTGCTGCAGAGAGTGGAATCCAACCACTCAGAAAAGTCAGTTTGGCATTTTTTGCATTAATGAGGTTGGAGGTTTCAGATTTCATCTGCTCTGCATGTTAAGCTAAGGTGGATAGAGTTACTCAGATTTGACAAACAAAATGGCTGCAGTGAAGGATAGTTAGCAAAAGAGAGAAGGAACTTGCCTTTAATGTACTCCTTTCCCCCAGCTGTCAAAATTCCCCTAACATTAGACTCTTCTCTGTTGTTAGCCCATCTACTCTCTGTTGAGGATCAGAATTCCTCCTGGATCAGATCGCCACTTACCCTTTCCTGCACAAACCCTGAAAAGGATGTTAGTCCTACCAAGTCCCACCACCAACTTTGGAATACTTTTCATCCAACTGGAAGTCAAGTCCAGCAATCAGGCTGGCTTCTGGACAGCTAATTGTTGGGATCAGAAAAACACAGTTAAAATTCTATAATGTGGAGGGAAACCCAGACTTGAGGATTCCACGCACAATGAAACACACCAATTATCTTCACACATCAACAAGACAGTGGTCTGGAGGGACTGACATTAATTATGTGAGAAAGATGGTGATAATCACTGTGTGGGAGAAATAGGGGAAGGTAGTATTGATTGTCAGAGGTTTTGCCTTAGGTCAGGGTGATGTTGAACAAGTAAAGCAAAGACCAGTGAGGTACGGCAGGAGTTCCAGGGGATGATGGAGGCAAGCACGGAGACAGGTTGGTGTCCATACAATTTCACATCACTGGCAGGTCTGTTGATTTGCTATCACTGTCCCACCTGAGCCATTTTCAGGAAAGCCAGTTCAGTCACAGAATGGCTACATACAAGCAGTGGGTAGCTTGTGCAGGCAATTCAAGGGCCAAAAGAAATGATCAAAATCTGATTGGCATTTTCCAGTTGGTCTTGGGGCACCCCTTAGCATTGAGAGCATTGACAGTTGGATAGTGCCAGCATCTCTGTGACAGACCAAAGGGATCAGTACCCTTCAATGACTTTCAGTGACTCCCAGCCTACCTGGCTACAGCTATAGCTGCAGGTCACCAGGGGACAAAGCCTTGACTTTAAGTGGCAAACCTTGCCCCTGGCATCAATGCAGTGTCTGGATGGACCTGTATGTGGGGACCAGGAGCAGGATTCAGGACCACAGGGGTGCTTTGAAAGTTGGGTTGAGACAAACATTTTAACTCCTCCCATTTCAACTATTACAGTATTGTAATTAGAAAATTATGTATTTTGTAAAACAGAATATCTCCCTTGAAATGGGCACATAAAAAGATGGTTTTGGGAGTCACATGACTGTGCATTGTTGATTGATTGCAGCTAGAAAGGCAAACAGGATGATATTCTAACTCAGTCTCAACTACAAAGGAAAACAATTAGAATTTGTTTAAGACTTTGACAACACAATGAGTTCTTCTCAAAGTGTCAGGTTTCAAAGCTTCTGAGGAAAAGTACAGCAGACTTAAAAGATCTGACACAGAATTCCAAGTTTGCTTGGAAGCAATGATTCATCCAAAATTTACATATCAGCCATATTAAGTTTTGATCTGAATATTTTTGTGCATTATTGAATTTATAATGTTGCTTCAACAATCATCTTTACTTTTAGCACTATAAGCCCATTGTGACGAGGATAATAGTAGCTGGTCTATTTAATTGTGCATAGAAGCTGCTCGACGTTAGAAAGCCTGCAGAGACTCAGCTGGAGAAAAAAAAAGGGGTTAAGTGAAGCCCACCATTTTTACTGAGGTTGTCAATTGAATCACTGACACTAATTATCCTGAAAAGTATCCTGGCCTAGGATTGTATGCAAGTGGCTTTTCTATGCCTCCAGTTGGCCATCATCCTTTCTAGGCAGTTCCTCTTCCAAAGGAAGTCAATGTCTGATCAAGGAATCCAACATATCAGGTGGCATGATGGCTCAGTGGTTAGCACTGTGACCTTACAGCACCAAGGACCTTGGTGACTATTGTGTTGAGTTTGCACATTCTCCCCATGTCTGCGTAGGTTTCCTCTGGGTGATCCAGTTTCCTCTCATAATCCAAAGATGTGGAGGTCAGGTGAATTGGCCATGCTAAATTGCCTGTATGGATTAGGTGCATTAGTTAGGGATAAATATAGGGTAGGGAAATGGGTCTGGGTGGGTTACTCTATGGAGGGTCGGTGTGGACTTGTTGGAGTGAAGGACCTGTTTCTTTACTGTAGGGAATCTAATCTAATAACCTAACTTGTTGAGAGTGTCTACTGAAAGTCTCTCACCAACCCCCTCCCCCCAACTCCTATAAATCCCCATCCTGACCCTAAGGCCTGTGTGCCTCAGTGAATCCTGGGGGAGGTGCAACATTAGCAAGTTGAGTGTCTAATACTCACTTAATCTGGTCAAGCCTCTCCCTCAGAAGTAATGTGTGTTTTCCACTGGTACTCCAACCAGTATGCTGAATCTGCATCAATGATGTTATTTGATCCAAATTATTGGTGTCATAAAAGATGCCGTCAGCAGGTAACCTGTTCTGCTAGGATTTCCCTTAAGTAGATGTGATTTATTAATTTGACTTAACTGTTTCTACCTCAAAGGACCTATAAAAGAAATGAATATGACATTCTTCTTTGCAAATGCAGTCTTAGAATTCATTTTGAGAAGGTTAGAGTGAAGAACAGAGATGTATTGCTGAGGCTGTATGAGGCTCTGGTCAGACAATATTTGGAATATTCTAAGCAGTTTTGGGCCCTCTATCTAAGGAAGGATGCGTTGGCAATGGAAGGGGTCCAGAGGAGCTTTATAAGAATGACCACAGAGATGAAGGGCTTGTTATGTGAGGAGTGGGTAAGGACTCTGGGCCTATATTTGATGGAGTTCAGAAGGATTAGGGGGAGTCTGTTCGAAACTTAAAGAATACTGAGAGGCCTAGATAGACTGAATATGGGAAAGGTGTTTCCACTAGGAAAGTCTAGGACCTGAAGGCACAACCTCAGAGTGAAGGATGATCCTTTAGAAATGAAGTGAGGAGGAATATCTTTAGCCAGAGGGTGGTGAATCTGTAGAACTCATTGTCACAGAACGCTGTGGAAGCCAAACCGTTGAGTGCATTTAAGACAAAAAAAGATAAGTCCTTGATTAGTAAGGGAATCAAAAGCTACAGGCAGAATGTAGAAGAATTGGGTAGAGGAACGATCAGCCATGATCAAATGGTATAGCAGACTTCATGGGCTCTTTCACTCGAGCTAAATCAATGTAAATCAATGTGTTACTCCTGCATTATGCAGTTTTCAGGTATATACAACAAATGCTGTCATTCACCATTAAAATATGACTTCTTGTATATTAAATATGTTATAGCTTGCAGATAATAATATTTTTGTGATCGTTATTTACTGTTATATTGTGTATGGAACAACGAAAGTTCTCTATTGCGTTGTAGTGCTCAACATAACCTTAATAATGATCGCTTCCAAATGAGACATTTACCAGGATCAGCATTGTACAATGACAGCACAGGCTACTATTCAGATGAAGGTACCAGAGATCTTAAACACCCTGAGCTAAAGTATAAACCATGAAATTTCCACAGTGCGTAGTACATACATGTACTCTTTCAATTAGAGTCAGTTAGGGAAATTATCTATGAAGGATATCATATGAATCCCCTTGTGTATTATTAACTGGATTTCATTACAGTAGGTTCCAGGAGACTGTCACATGCACTTCTTTTATGTGTCCTTTCAAGTAGAAACAGTTAAGTCAAATTAATATAACTTGCTGAGCATGCATATAATAATTAGAGATGACAGAAATAATATGTTGAGATTGTGATTTTCATGTGCTGAAAGCTGGTAAGACTTTTTAAAAATAGTTAAGTTTGGAGATGACAAAGGTATTAAACAGTATAAATACTGAACTCCTCAAATTATTATTCATAAAGTATTCAATGTAACGATCAGTGTTTTGTACTGGCTTTTAAATCTTAGTCAGATGGGATGGCTTCAAAAGATTGATTTCGACTTCAACCTTTGTTGCCGGTTCTTATTAGGACCGGCAGGTCATGTGACTTGCTTGCTGATGTCCAGAACCTCTTTCCCCCACCACCTTGAATTTTAACTTGCTCTTCTGAGCAAGCATCAAGAAAACCTTCCTGAATTTGTCAGAGATTTCCTTTAAATTGCATATTGTGGTGCAATTATGTTGCATAACTGTAATTGCAGGCCTCAGCAAATGAGCTATTCTGAATTAATTGATTAAAAATGGCATAACAGTAAATGGGAATCTTATTATGCTTAGGTTCTACTCATGGACAGATGTTTGCAAGAGATTTAAATTTACGTCATATCAAACAGTCAATTCCATGACATGGAATTTATCAGCCCTAAGGGATGAGCTGGAAAGGGAGCTAGGGTGAAATCTCTATGACAATACATAAAATGATGACAGAAGGTTGGGGTGTCAGGGTACAGGGATTTCCCATCACCTTCCACTGCAATGACATTCTACAATTGGTAGTGGAGGAGACTAGCCTGTCCTATCCGAAGGCTGCTGTAGAAAAACCTCCAGGTAATCCTTGGAAGCCTCTCCGACAGGTTTGGGGCTGCCCTCCTAATAAAGATATATCCCTACACGCACTCCCCAATAGAGCAAACATACCTCGGGCGTTCACCAACCTAACCTCACTTGCCTAACTGGCACCAGTAAGCCCAGACCCTTATTGCAAATAAAACATACTTCCACATGACACTATCCCTGATAAGTACAGTCTCATCCATGGCCAGCATTCCTAGTGTGGCTGTTGACCCTCCAATTGGTCAGGTATTCTTAGGGGTTGGTTCCCATCCTTTACAGGAGCAGGAACCCTAAAGGAAGCCAATTTGTTGCTGGACAGCCATTAATTTGGCTGGCTCCTACAAATGGCCAAAGCAGGATTGCCATAGGATTTTGGATGCTCTCCTGCTGCTAAGTCAAAATTCTGGTTCATGTTTCTCTCAACAACTATACTTAACTACAAGTAAAATTCTATTTAAAAAGAGCTTAATCTGAATTAACTGCCCTCGAGAGAAGCCAACCATTTTCTTAAATAACTGAAATAAATTTCTGAAAATCTCAAATGTCTCAAGAGTCTCTTTTATCAGTTGTTTGGATGGCCACAAGGGACAACTGCAACTGTGTTTTGCTTAGGTTGGTCAAAAATATAACTTCTCTTAATGGAGAATTACAACTGAAACATGTTTATAAAAAAGGAAAATAAATAAGTTAACAAGATAATTTGTTTATAACATCTGTACATTTAAACATCAAAAAAGAAATTGCTACTCAGTCCTCCAAGGCCATTTGGACCATGGTTAATCTCTCTCACAAGTCCCTTGACTGACTTATCCTTGATCCATATCACTTCATATCTTAACCTAATAAATATCAGTCAATCTCAGTACTGAAAATTTAACTTGAATTATAATTTGTCTTTTCTGGGTGGGAAAATTCCACCTTGCCACCCACCTTTGCTTAAGAGTCAAATCTGACTTCAATCCGAGCCTTATTCAAACATGATTTAGCCTTCACAAATTTATGCTGACTTTCTTTGATCAGCTTATACTTTTTCAAAGTATCAGTCATTCTGTCCCTAACAATAAGTTTCAATAACTTTTTGACAATTGTTATTAAACTGCAGTTTCTGAGATTTGCCCTCTATCCTGTTTTAAATAATGGATCAACTAGTACCAGTCTTGCTCAAGATCCCATTTGAAAACCACTTGATTAATAACATTTTGGAAAATATCATAATTACATCAACAATTTGCTCACCTGTTTATCTCAGTAGTCTAAACAGAAGAAAATTGAGTCTTAGAAAGTTTTCATCATTAAATCCTATTATGATTAATATTGCACCTTTATCACATTTATTTTAAAAATCCAGATTTTGATTAATTTTTATATATCCTGGTGCTGATTGAACTTAATTGTCTTTATAGACTGCCAAAATGGGAGAATAATTTAGTCATTCCTTATCATCTATTCTAATCTGTCCCTCATGTATTTCATGGGTCCATTTTCCACCTGACTTTGCTTTATATAAATTTAAGAATACTTACTGTTACTTTTGCTACCTTTTGCAAGTTTCAAGTCATACTTTGCCAAAACCATAAAGGAAAGTGATAAGATGTGTATCTTTTTGAGACTTTCCTTTGAGTTTGATCTTTTATCTTGCGTGATTTGTTGACTGTGGTTAGTTAAATGAACAAATGGATCTTATGCCTTAAGATGACCCATATGTATATTTTAATGGCACCTCCTTCTATACTGAAAGCACATATGTGGGTCACATGATTATGGCAAATCCCACTGTACAAAATATCCTTACAAACAGATTTCTTCAAAAATTTGTCTTTTTCAAGAAAAAAAAGCTATCATATTGCAAATAACCTGCAGCTGTATAATTTGAATTTGAAGAAAATTATTACACTTAAACAAAGACTGTGTGCTTATTCTGTACCAATTCCATCTGTCCCAATATTGTTATAGACCAGACTAGACCCCCCTCAAAATATTTTATGAATGCAACCTATGTCCTAACTTTTTCCTATTTTAAAGTGTTGTGCTCCAGATCAAACCTGGTCAAACTATTTGGTGTTAAGCAAAACAGAATGCTCTCAAGCACTATAGTTAAAGTACAACAAAGGAAAGAAGAACTTAGAATAAGTTAACTCTGTTGGAAAACTTTACAGAATAATAGATACAGTAACTATTACTAATTAATTGTTCCAATGTAATGACACACCCTTTGGCAAAAAGGCAAATTCAGACATCAGATTTTTTCACATGCAACTTCCACAGCAGGAAGAGAAAGCTGCAACCGAGGGAGGGGAAACAAAAAAGCTTCTCCCTCTACTTCTTCCAAGCTCCAACATGATCTATCTATTTAATATTATGTACCTTCAAATACAGTCTTTTTCTTGTTAAGTCTCAAGTTCGACTAGTAAGCTGTCTCTAGCAGCCTTTCTAGATTCTGATTATGTTCAATAACGGCTTCTTACATCACATTTCCACATCCCCCCCACAAACTAGTAGGTTATTCACAGTAGGAAGATTACTGACGAGCTCATGCTGTCTGCATTGATACCCTTCTGGAACAATAGAAATACTAAGCAGTGAGCACAACCATCTGCATCTTGTGAATGACATCTAGAATATAGTTAGAAAACTGATATTCCTACTTCAATTGTCCATATCCATCTTTCACATTTATGTGGGCAAGCTGTGACAAAATATTTTCAATGATTGGCATGGAGGATTGAGATCTCTTCAAATATTTATTGAAATCCTTTGGATCCAAAAACACCTTCAGTTTTACAAATTGTTTCATTGCTGCCATGCTGCAAATACATTCCATAGGAGTTGTGACATTCTCAATTACCCCCTTCTTTCCTAGTCAATCAATCTTATCTTCCAGGCTTGATTTAAGCTCAGATGGGACCCCCCTCTGCAGATGCTGCAATAGTTTTGCCCTCTCATCAACACTAAGATAATATTCACCAGGAATACCTCCAACACCTGAGTGAACATCATTGTAATTTATTTGGATTTGTTCCCTGCTAATCTCTTTTGGTGTGTGCAGGGTTCCAGTAGAAGCCACAGACTTGCTTCAGTTTATATGACTGAAGTTCACTTAACGTTTAATCCCTGGAACTGCAGATCCTCCTTCTTCCCATTACACTGGATTCTCTGATTTATTTTTCTTCTTGGGATGAGTATCATTCCATCTTATAGCCTCAAATTTACCCTGAAGGGCTTCATTTTCAGACCACCAACTTGAACCACTTTGCAAAGGTATGTGAAGCTCAGAATGTTGCTCACATATTTACTCGATGTTCTTGTACAGCAGTCATCATTCTAACAATCACTTAGCACCTTTAGACTTGATGGTGCCAATCTAGTTTAGGTTGGAGAGTGAATCATCAGAACCATTATCAATCAGCTTTCCAGCAATTATCTTTCCAGGTTCACTTTCCTTCTTTCCAGCTCAGTAAGCAAAACGATTCAGCTCTTTTCAGCTAAAGTTAATGTCCTCATCCTGGACATGCCTTCTTTTCTTTCACACTGTGTCCTACAATATTTACATCCATTATGTTGTTCTCATTTGGCCTAGATTGTCTCTCAATATGATGCAAAGCTTCACCAGTTCTCCGATTAATGTTCTTGAGGTGGTGATTGACAATCTGAGGGTTTCTTAACTTACCAATAGCTTTCTTGAGATTTCTCTTTTATCAGTAGACATGCTGTCATGTCAAGAGCTCTTATTCCTAAAACAATTCTATTGCTTATACGATACTTTTTCAGTTCCCAAAACTGACAATATTCAGCTTGATGTCATAATGCAGCCACATACCAATCAGTATTCTGCCAATCTTCCTTATCTTTGATGTTACGCACACACGATTCATGGATTAGAGAATTCAAAAGTGACTCTTCAATGTCGTCAATGTTTCTTCCAATTTGACTTCTCTGCCCCTCAGTGAGGTCAAGACTGGAGAACAACCTGGAACACTCCTTGCCTGGCACCAACAGCAGAGTTGCTGTTCTTCCTTGTTCAGGCTTTCTGTTCAGCTCTGTGGCTAGTTAATAATTTTGCCGTTGAGACTACATAATTCTGTTTCATAACTCCTTTAATCTCCACAGCAAACGGGAATGATACTTCAAAGCCATCCTGATGCACCAATGAGTACAAAATTGCAGACTGGATTTCTAACTATTCCATGCTCTTTCTTACAATAGCTCACCCTTTTACGGTCTCAAAACCCATACAATCTCAGCTGCTTGCTTCTGACAACTTGGCCGACATTCTCTGATTTGCAACCTAACTGTGACAACAGGCAAGTTAAGTGGCAATTGACTTACTGCCCCCATCACTGAGAAAGTGAGAAAGTTCATCAGATTTTGTTAAGAGCTGACTGGTGAGCTTGTTGGCCTACTCCAGGTCTCAATAGTGGATTCCCACCAGAGGGCAACAGCTTCTGAATCCTAAAAACCATCCTTTAAGGCCTAGTCCCCATGGGATCCAACAACATGAATGTAACTGGCTTACTTCTGCTTCTTGTATGGTAGGGATGAAGAAAGAAGTAGGTTCAAGGGTGGGTGAGAAAAGCTGAGACCACGAAAAGATCAGCCATGATCTCTACTGAATGGCAGAACAAGTTTGAAGGCCAGATGTCCAATTCCTGCTCCTGGCTCTTATGTTCTTATGTCCTACTGGTCCCTGAAGAACTTCACACACACATTCTTGATGGAACCCTGAGCACTGATATAACCACGGAGGAGAGGCAAACAAACGGATGCTATGAAGCCTCCCTCCCCCAACAGCCTGCTTCCAGGAGCTATTGGTGACCACACTGGTCAGGCCCAGCATTAGGCCTATGAGGTGTCCTCTGATTTGCCCATTTCCCACTGTATGTGTTGTCAATAGATCAAGAATGAGGGGATAAAGTGCAATCAAATATCTAGAAGCAGTCCATTTAGGAAATTCAAAAGGAGCTGCAAATGACAAAACACCCTTTGGTGCTGTGGAACTTCATTTCTTGCCATTGAAAGCAGTTAAGGCCAAAAAATTGAATGTTTTCAAGAAGGAGTTGGATGCAGTTCTTCATGCTAAAGAGATCAAAAGGATAGGGGGAGAAAGCGGAAACAAGGTACTGAGTTGGATAATGAACCATGATCTTATTGAATAATGGAACAGACTCAAAAGACTGAATTGCACAGTCTATCTCACATTATTGTATTTGTCTCTCCGAGGATCGCCACCTTGTCTTTCTTTTAGAAATATTTTTATTGGGAAGAAGATTTGAATTTTTTACAAAAATATAAAAGTACTACAAAATAATAGAACAATCTTGCAATATAACAACATAACCATAAACAAACTGCTACTCTACTCCACAAACAATTTAGGGGAACAAAACCTCTATACAAACTACAATTCAATAAATGACTAAATCAAAACAAAAAAAAAATAAATTAAACCGAGCTGAACCATGGCAAATTAAATTAAATTACGTGAAATTACAACACTCAGTGCAATCCCACTAAAGCCCCCATCACCGGGTGCATCAGTTGGCATACCTGTATTTGTTCAGACTTCTTCCTCCCAGGGGCCCCTGAGCCACCAGACACAGCCCTCATGGCTCCACAAAGGCTCTAACCAATACAGCTGATAAGTCCGCGTTTATATGGTTCAAGAAGATTCACATCTTATAAGAAAGATTCGTTTTCTGGTGCACCATACCTGTAAGGCAGTTCAGGAGGATGTGCTCCCTAACTAACCTACTCCACCCTGAGAGTCCTTAGGGATGCTCCGACACCCAGCTCATCAGAATGCTCTTCCTCATACAAAATGAAAGAATATTAAACAGTATCTTCCCATGCACGTCCAAAGAGAGATGATCGGCGAACCCAAGAGGAGGGACACCGGATCTACCTTAACCTCGGTTCCAAGACCCCTTCCAAAACACTTGCTATAGCGCCTCAATACCTATGAAGCTGGTGGCATGACCACAAGCAATGAGTAAGAATACCAACATCTATTTTACATTTGGGGCACATTGGGGGCATTCCTGTCTTATAGTTTACAAGCCGCTCCAGTGCCAAATAAACCCTGCGAGGTACCTTCAGTTGCATAGCCTGCACTCTATTGCAAATCAAAATCTTCCTTATATTCTCCCAAATATCCTCCCACTCCTCTGGAGAGAGCTCCACTCCCAATTCCTGAGCCCAAATTCCACACAGCCGCTCGATGCCCTTCAAGACACTACCACCTAATAAATGATAGAGGGTGCTGACCGAGAGAGTGCACAGGGACCGAAGCACTCTCCTCTCCATATCCGACTTCTCAGGACTAACCATTAATGTAGTCTTTTTCTGTATGAAGTCCCTATTCTATAAGTAACGAAAGAGGTCCCTCCTAGATAGTTCATATTTCTGGCTCAGCTGCTCAAAAGACGTCATGACCTCCCCGTCAAATAAGTCTCCCAAACAGGAAACGCCTCTGGACTTCTAGAACCTAAAGCCAGAATCCATCGACTCCGGCCAGAATCCTACCAATCCTACTATGGGAGTAAAAGAGCAAGTTTTTTTGTAAATTGCCCTCACTTTGTTGCATCGTTCTCCATGCTTTGACTGTGTGCAGGACAATCGGATTTCTGCAATGGTCCATAACAGTCCTCATCGTGTCCATAAACAACAGATTACTGAGGGGACATTTTGCCTGGGAGGCCTCGATGTCCAGCCGAACTGACCGTGGCTCCTGGCAAGCCCGATCAGCCACATTGGATAGTAGGGAACTTAGTTGGTATTTCTCTAAATCTGGAAAATCCACACCTCCCATCCTCTGCGGAAACTGCAATTTGGCGAGCTTAATAAGAGGCCACCTGTGACAACAGATAAAAGAGTTGAGCCAACTGCAAAGCCTCTCTAGCGCCTGTCTGGGCAGCATCAAAGGGAGCATTCCCATGGAATATAATAAACGAGGAAGAACATTCATTTTGAGCAATGCTAATCTACGCAACCAGGGTATCAGAAGATCCTCCCAGCATCAAAGTTCCTGTCTTATCTTTTCTAGCTACTGCATTTAGCAGTTGATTTCTCTAGCAATTGATTTTATACCCCAAGAAAGAGCCAAATAGATTAATCACTTGTATTAAATGGGGCACAGATATCGTCGGGTTCATGAGAAAGAAATGAACATCATCTATGTAAAAGGGTGATCTTATGCTTTCCTGATCCTATCTCCGGGACAGTTATATTGGAGTCCTTCCAAATGGCCTCTGCCAACGGCTCAATCACTAATGTAAATAGTAACAGGGAGATGGGGCACCCTCGTCGGCTACCTCTGCAAATACTAAAATTGCCAGAGCTTATACCATTAGTGAGAACCACTGCTTTAGGGTCACTATATAACACTGACACCCACCTGGCAAAGACCCCTCCAAGACCAAACTGTTCCAGGACTAAAACAGTCACGGCCACTCCACCCGGTCAAACACTTTCTCTGCATCTAGGGAGACTACCAAGCCTGGAATCGAACCTTGCTGGCACACCTGAACCATGTTTAGCACTTTCCTAATATTATTAGAGGACCTGCGAGCCTGAACAAAATCTATCTGATTCTCTTTCACAATGAAGGGCAAGAGCTTCTCCAGCCTCAACGCCGGCATTTTTGACAAAATTTTAAAGTCCCGTTTAATAACAATATAGGGCTGTACGAAGTCCAATCCTCTGGGGCTTTCCCTCTCTTGAGAATAAGAGAAATATTTGCTTCTCTCAGAGAGGATGGGAGCAGTCCTGACTGTACGAATAAATGTACATGTCCAACATTAGCCCCGCCAGCATGCCAATGAACTCCTTTTAAAACTCACTCCACAATCCATCTGGGCCGAGCACTTAACCGCTCTGAAGCTGCCTCACTGCTTCCTGTATCTCTTGGATTGTCAGAGGGGTATTCAAAAGTTATACCTGGGAGGTCCAAGGCCTTAAAAGAGGAGTCCATTTTCGCCAATCTGTCCTCACAGCCCTCCAACCAGTACAGCCCAGAGTAGAACTTCCTGAATGCTGCATTAACATTTCTTGGATCTCAGGTGATAGTACCAGCACCCTCTGTAATGGATGTGATAGATTGGGGGGCATCTTTCTTTCTGGCCAGGTATGCCAGATACCTATCCAGTTTATCACCATTCTCAAATAAACTTTGTTTCACAAAGGAAATCTCCCTCTTTGCTTTCTGGGTGAGCGCAGCTTTCAGAGCAGCCCTGAGGACTGTAAGCCATTGCAACTTAGTTAGAGACGATCTGTCGAAATATGCTGTCTCGGCTACCTTCAGCCAAACCTCAAGCATACACTGCTGCTCTTCCTTCTGCCGTTTCCGAGGTGATGAGTAAGAAATAATCAAACCCCTTGCATAGGCCTTGGCAGTCTCCCAGAGCACCGACGGATTACTGGCCATATCCGAATTAATGTCCCAAATTTTTTTTTTAAATTCCCACGAAAACTGCTCAGTAAACTTGTTATCCTTCAGGAGGAACGGATCCATGTGTCAGTGCCGCAAGCCTATCCCATCACCACCGGCCTTAACCTCCATGTACACTGCCGCACGATCAGAAATGGTCATATTCCCAATTCAGCAGGACAGCACCAAATTCAAAAAGGCTGATGGGGCAAAAAACATGTCAATCCTAGTGTAGCACTTATATGGGTTAGAAAAAAAGATGAAGTCCCTACCTCAGGGTGAAGACATCTCCAAACATCCACCAACCCAATCTCCCTGTTCAGGTACACCAGCTGCCTGGATTGCGGGGATATACCCACAAGACCTCTAGGCAACCTATCCACTGAGTCATAATTCGGTTAAAGACTCCTCCTATAATGGTATGATGCATCCCAAGGGCCATCAACCTGGACAACGCATCCATTAAAAATTTGAGGGTGTGTGTCGGGGTGGGGGGGGGGAGCAATATACATTCAAGATCCTCTACATGCATTAAAGCTTTAATGATCAGAAACTGCCAACATTCATTCTTAATTTGGTCTAACAACTGAAATGGAAGGTTCTTCTGAATGAGTATAGCTACTCCTCTGCTTTTCAAATTAAAAGGTAAAAAAACACCTGGCCGAAATCTCCCTGCTGCAACTTTAAGTGCTCCTTATCGGTTTGATCTGTTTCTTGCAGCAAGGCTACATTAACCCTTTCCTTTCTAAGGCTTGAAAGTATCTTCTTTCTCTTAGTCGGTGAATGATTCCCCTTAATATTCCAAGTGCACCATTTAAATGAGCAGTTAGCCATAGGCATCCACAGCAGCCCATGGCCCCCCAGGAGGAAGAGCCCCATTTATAGCGTGCCAAGTGAAAACAGTGAGCAGTTTGTATAAACTTGAAAATACAACTACAAAAACCACCAAATCAAAACTCCTAGCAACTACTTTTACAATAAACCAACATATAACACAGATAAGAGGAGACTTTCCCCCTTGCCCACAGGGGGCACTCATACTACCCACAAATCCCTCCACAGCTCCTTCTAGCTGAAGCCATACCCCAAACCCAGACAAAACAAAGTACAAAAATGTTACACGCGTCTTACAACAAGAATATTAAAAGTAGGCATTCAACCCATCCCATCCATTCTTTGACCAGAGGCAATCTCAGTAAAATTAATGTAATCCACTGTCCCCGCCTCCCCCAACATCCCGCCTCCCCCCACACCCTCTCCCATTCCTTACTAAGAGATAGAAATGAAAAGGAAATGATAGATAAACAAAACATATTGGGTGTGGAGGAAGAAGGGAGAAGAGAGAGAAAGAGAAATAAAATTGGACCCCCATATATAAAAACAAAAACCCAAAATCAGGTAAACCAGGCAAAGTACAGAGAAAACAAAGTGAACACTATTGTCCATATTATTTGAGTTAGCCAGTTTATTTTAAGGTGTCCAGGAAGTCCTTTGTCTTTTCAAGTGAGTTAGAATTAAACACAGACCTACCACGACTGAAACATAATATTGCCAGATATCTTACGGAATACGGAATATTCAAGTCCCTCAACCTCCCTCTTTTACCTCTTCAAAGGCCTTCTTCTTGCAGATCATGGCTGCAGAAAAGTCTTGGAGAAACATAATTCGTGATCCTTTGTTTATCAGAGCCTGTGGATCCTTCGCCAATGCTCTAGAGGTTTCCAGCACCATTTGTTTATCTCTATAGTGCTGGAGTTGCAATAGCACCGGGCAGGGGTGCTAGTCCAATCCAGGCCTGTGCACTGCAACCCAGTGGGCCCGCTTCACCCGCACCCAGCCTGCCTCGACTTCCAGCTTCAGAAACTGCGGGAGCTGCAAGAAGCAGACGAGCTGGCTTCCTTCTTCCCACTCCGGCAGACCCACCAGGCAGATGTTCTTCCGACAACCTCAGTTTTCAAGTTCATCGACCTGCGCTACTAAGGCTCATAGCTGCTGTTCCAGGGCCTGGACCCAACCCGCCGAGGATTCCGCCATGGTTTTGGAAGCCGTGGTTCGCTGCTCTACCTCCACAACGCGCTGCCTGAGATGCTGGATCCCTTGGCCATACTTCTGCAGCGTGGTCGAGATCAGTTCCAGCCTGGTCTGGGTCTCCTCCATTGTTGAATCGATCTTCTCTCGGAGTTTCACAAACTCCGAGACCAAGCTCTGCTCCACAGCTAAGTTCCCTGGGGCGTTTGTGGAGGCTGATGTCAGCCACGGATGTATCCATTGCTGAAGGGGAGTGCCCTGCTAATTGCGATCCTCATGGTCCTTTTCCCTTAGTCATTTTCCTTACTCACTTAAACTGACATACAGCAATGCTGGGGATCGAAAACTATCGCTATTTACCACAATGGGTAAGAAACGGAGGGTGAATGCACCACTTTGTCTGTGTTCTGGTGCAGAGCTCAGCAGGGCAGACCTAGTGGATTGCCAGGATCTCCAGGATCCATGAAGACCTCAATGGTGGAGAAAGACAGAGGATGGTGGATGAACTTAAATTAGAGCATCACAACAGTTCAAAAGCGAATGCAGACTGCAACAGAGAAGGGCTGAGAGTCGTCCTGAACGCCACGCCACTGGGCTTCGATCCCTATCTGCCATGGTCTATGTAATGGCTGTCAGTGCACCAGCCTTTCCAGCTTAAACGTTGTCACGCACAGGCACTCTCCCAGAGGTACCAGTCCTCCTTACAACCCACACAAATGTCCTCAGGCGATCAATTAGTGATGGAGGGGGCAAGATTGTGATATCTGGAAGCTCTCAGTCACAAACTGACACATTAGGTGTTGGATGTCAGATTCTGTCATCTTGCTCCTGGATGAGGCAGATAGAACATTTCAGCAGCTGAACCCATGACTGAGCAGGTCTGTTTAGGATCCACTCTGCTCACCCCAGTAGGGCTGGAAAAGGTGCCCTGAAAATAGCTTGACTGAAGACTCCTAACTGACTTACCACGTTCAGAGGGATGAGATCAGAAACAAGGAATAATAAGCTCTAAAGCCTGGAACATAAGAATCCTGATGGATTTGGCTAACAGTGACTGACCTGAGAAAGGAGCTGCAATCAGAGCCAGAGAACTGAAAAGATGTCAGAATGACCTAGCTGCTCTTTCCAAAACATGCTTAGCAGACAAATAGCAACTGAAGGAGGTGAAAGTTAGTCACACCTTCTTCGGGAAAGGGAAGGCTGTTGATGAGCCCAGAATTCATGGTGTTGGATTCTCAGTTTAAAAACCTGCTTATTCGTTACCTCTCTGAACTTCCTGTGGGGATTCAGTGACTGACTCATGACCATCTGTCTGATGCTCACCAACAACCAGATGGCTACAGTTGTAAGCACTTACGCTCCAACCATTGGCTCGGAGGAGGAAGAAAAGCAGACATTCTATGTCAACCATGACACATTGTTGTCAAGCATCTTCAAGGAGGACAAGGTCATTGTTTTTGGAGGCTTCAATGCCAGGGTTGGTCGAGACCACAAGCTTTGGAGTGGCACCATAGGAAGGGAAGGTATTGGTAACATCAACTCCAATGGAGTCATCCTCCTCGCAAAAAGCACTGAGTGCAACCTCACATCACAAACACACTCTTCGGTCAGAAAAATAAATTCCAAGCATCTTGGAGGCACCCACATTTGAAACAATAGCATCTCACTGATCATGTCATTGTTCACTCCAGGGACTGTTGGGATGTGAGTGTCACCACTGCTATGATTAGCTCAGATGACTACTGGACTGATCACTGCTTATCTGTTCCACAATGTCCATCAGACTACACATAAAAAGGAGCGTTCCAGAGAAAAAGACCTGGCCAAAATTCAACTTTGAGACCCTGGGTAACACAGTCACTACACAACATGTAAAGGCCTCACTTGCTAAAAGCCTACCTTGGGAATACCCAGAGGACAAGGGAGAACACTGGAGTCTGTTTAATCCATCATTCTCAGTTCCTGCAATAATACCCTTGGGTACAAGTCCAGAAACCATCAGGACTGGTCCAATGATAATGATGTGAAAATTGAACAACTCATCTCTAAGAAAAGGACAGCCTTCTGTGACTGACAGGATGACATCAATTGCAAGGTCAAAAGAAGGGCTGATGCCAATGCTGAGGGTGATGTCCAGAAGAGGGTAAGGAAGCTCAAAAACAAACAGCTGGCACATGCTGGTGACACAAGAGGCTTTTCAGAGCCACCAGGGCACTGTATGATCCAACTAATGTAGTCTCAACCTGCTGCACTCTAAAGACAGATAGGAACTACTCAAGGACAACGAGGCAATAAGCACCCTCTGGAGAGGGCATTTCTAAGAGCTCCTCAATTGTAATACCAATGTTAACTTGAAAATCATCAACCCCAAGAGATCCATGCAAGGTGACACGGGAGAGCCTTCCATTGCAACTCAAGTACAAGATGCCATAAAGAGCTTAAGAAACAAAGAAGGCTGCTGGTCCTCATTGGATTTTGGTATGCTTTCCTTTATTGGTCAGATTATTGAGTACAGGAGCTGGGAGGTCATGTTGTGGCTGTACATGACATTACTTAGGCCACTGTTGGAAAATTGCATGCAATTCTGGTCTCCTTCCTATTGGAAAGATGTTGTGAAACTTGAAAGGGTTCAAAAAGGATTTACAAGCATGTTGCCAGGGTTGCCAGGGTTGCTACAGGGAGAGGCTGAATAGGCTGAGGCTGATTTCCCTGGAGCGTTGGAGGCTGAGGGGTGACCTTATAGAGGTTTACAAAATTATGAGGGGCATGGATAGGATAAATAGACAAAGTCTTTTCCCTGGGGTCAGGGAGTCCAGAACTAGAGGGCATAGGTTTAGGGTGAGAGGGGAAAGATATAAAAGAGACCTAAGGGGCAACTTTTTCACGCAGAGGGTGGTACGTGTATGGAATGAGCTGCCAGAGGAAGTGGTGGAGGCTGGCACAATTGCAACATTTAAGAGGTATTTGGATGGGTATATGAATAGGAAGGGTTTGGAGGGATTTGGGATGGGTGCTGGCAGGTGGGACTAGATTGGGTTTGGATATCTGGTCACCATGGACGGGTTGGACGAAAGGGTCTGTCTCCATGCTGTACATCTATATGACTCTATGACGCTATGATTCCTGCAGAGATCCTAAAAGAGGGTGGCCCTCAGCATGAACCTGGATATGCTTTGCTCTTGAAGATTTGGCTCAAAGAAGAATTCCCCTCGGAGAATAGGGATGTTCTGATTGTGACCAAATTATAAAATGGTGACACGGCTGACTGTGAGAATTACAGAGGCATCTCCCTTCTGTCAACCACGAGCAAAGTATTTGCAGATACCCTTGCCAATAGACTTCTGCCGCTATCTGAGGAAATACACATTGAATCGTTGTGTTGCTTCCACCTGTCATGAGGGACAACAGACATGATCTTCACAACACATCAATTACAAGAAGAATGTCAAGAACAGAAACAACTGCTTCATACGGCTTACGTTGACCTAACTAAAACATTTGACACAATTAACCTTCAGACTCGCTGGTAGATATTTGCACAATGCACTGCCCTGATAAGTTCATCAGGATGCTGAGGTTGCTGCATGAAACATGTCTATGACAATGCTTAGCAACTGTGGATTGGAGTCTGAACCTTTCAACATGGATGGGAGTCAACCAGGGCTGCATCATTACACCCACCTTATTCATCAATGTCATTGCCACCATCCTCCATCTCACTGACCAAAAGCTGCCCAAGGAAATTCAAATCATTTACCATATGGGTGAAAGGCTGTTCAACTTTAACATGTTCAAGGCCAAGGGCAAGGTCTCCACAACCTCCATCTTGGAGCTTCGATATGCCGATGATGATGCCATCGCAGCACACTCTGTGGAAGAACCGCAGTGCATCTTGAATGGCTTTGTCAAGGTATATAAGCTCCTAGGCCTTACTTTTAACATAAAAAAGACCTTAGCAAGCCACCGCCCAAAACAAAACAGTCCCTCCACCTTTCCTACAATCAGAGCCAACAACCATGGAGTCTGCTGCGATGGCATTGTCGTCAGCATATTGAAGCTCCAAGATGGAGGTGGTAGAGACCTTGAAAATGTGGATCACTTCCCAAACTTCAGCTGCTTTCTCTCCTCCAAGACAAACACTGATGCAGAAATATGACAGTCTGAGCTGTGCAAGTGGAGCTGATGCATGATTCAGAAGAAGGCTGTCTGAAGACCTTGACCTACAGGCCCAGACTAAACTTCTGGTCTACAAAGATGTTGTCCTTCCAACGCTGCCATTTGGAGCTGAAATAAGGACCACCCACGGTAGGCAACTTGAATCACTGGAACATCTCCACCAGAGATCCCTGCAGATCACCTGGAAAGACAAGCACATTAACACCAGCATCCTGGAGGAGGCCAACATGTCTGGAGGACTAGAGAGCCCCTTAAAAATGCCAGGCAGTACTTATGTCCAGGATTCCTGATCTCATTCCTCTTGTTTGCAATTTTCATAAGTACCTTTTTAAGATTGTGAGTTAAACCAGCCTCTAAGACCATAACTGGTACTGGCAACCTGCTCGGCTCCATTGTGGCAATAGGTATGGCTTATTCCACCATTGTCTTCCATGGAGTCAGACAAGCTTTACAAACAGTTGTGTTTTAGAGATGTTGTGAGTCATACTACACATGAGGGAATTTTTTAAAAGGTAAGTTGAAAATGTTTTCCTCATGTCCTCATATAAATCCCCCCACTTCAAGGTGATCCATAAACTGTCGTATTCCCCAGACTGTTCTGCCATTTCTATGTCCATTCACTTAGTGTACGCTTAATAGAAACAATGAACCCTATATTGACAAAAGAAGGTATAAAAACAAGCTTTAAAAAGTTAAATTCATTTATTCTTTTCCATTTTCATAAAACAACCCTTTTTAATCAATAAAATTCTCCATTATTCAGAACCATTAAAATATCAAAACTAGAAATAACAAGGACACCTGTCTAATCCTACTCAAATAAATTGAAATTGAAAAAAGATCAGAGAGCTAGAGTTACAACTCAAAGAATATTTTTGGTTTCAAAAGTCTAATGGATGTCTAGACTCTCAATTAAGCTTCACTATATATTTTTGGTTGGCATAGTCTGGCATCGGAGATGAAGAAGGGGCGTGGAGAGTGTATGGGGTTGATAGTATGTGTAGGCTGTCAGGGTGGGAGCTTACTTTGTCTTTATAACTGAAATGAAGTTTCATGGCCACAAGGGGAAACTTTTAAGTAGCCCACCTCAGCACCCAGCAACACCTCAGGGTTTCTCCAAATCCTTTTCTGGTTCAGCTGATTGAACTGCAGTCTACAAAGATGTTCATGTATGTATTACCACTATCTCCTGAGGCAAAAAGGCCAAGTCAGGAATTTCTCTGATACCCAGTATTCTACCAGGAGAATGACAATCTGGGTTATAACCTTCCAAGAATGCACGGGGTTCAATAGGGCTTGAAAACACAATTATTAAGTGGTTTTAAAAATATTTCTTTTATATTTGAGATATGGTTCATCAATTAACTGACTCTATTCGTGCAAACACACTATGTTTAATTAAAGGCATGGCTAGTTTAGTGATCTTGCTTCGAGCATAATGGTTGGATTTTTCCCATACTGTCATCGGAAACTTCAACAGGATCCTAATTGCCGCCAATACTGGCTTGTCCCTACATCCATTCAACAGTTGACAGGGTATTCATTGTCTCAGAGTTAGATTTCCCTCTCAATCTGGAAAGGAAGTACTACTTCACAAAATTGTTAACCAAATCGCTGCTGAGGTTAAGAGCAGGTTTCTTGAAAAACAGGAGCTAATGGAAGGTGGTTTTCAAATGAGGTGGGGGAGCTGGGTTTAATAGGGAGGGTTACAGGACGGGAATGACTGTGCTTGGTGGAATGCTTTCAATGGGCATATGGGACACCTGCAACAGGTGTCTTTCCAAATATCTGACACTTGGTCACCAATAAAAGCTGCTGGACATCCAACATAGCCAGACACTCACCCTATCATGGGTGATACAGCAGTAAGTGTAGATTGAGGCAGTTAAGTTGCCATTTATTGGCCACTTGAAACGTTCATAGGTCAAAGGCCATGCAGGTAAGGCAGCTCCACTGTCTCTCATAAAATGGTAGACAGGTCGTTGTCACATTTTACCAGACCTCCTAGCTTTCAAACCACCAGCATAGGACTGTCAACTTCATTTTTTTTCTAAGTCAGTGCAAAAGATTGCAGAAATGCTTTTCACATCAAACACAACTTGGATTTGAAATTTCTCCAACCTTTGTACTGGTTTGGCTGATTTGGGGTAATAGAGCTGAATGTACCAAGATAACATATTCCATATGGTTCTGTATTGCATATTTATTTCCGAGTGACTAATTTCCTGCACACTACTGTGGTTCAGAAAAAGAAGGTAGTGAAACATCCTGACATCTGTCACCTTTTTCTGCTTCTTCACCAAAGTGTCTTGAGAGGATCGATCCTCTAACATGGACATCTTGGTATGTTGGTTCAGGAAATGAATTAAAAAATTATAGAATCATTACAGTGTGAAAGCAGGCCATTCAACCATCTAGTCTGAAGAGCATCCCATCCAGATCCACAGCCTGCCCTGTAACCTTACATCCCCTATGGCTAATCCACTGAGCCTGCACATCTTTGGACTGTGGGAGGAAAGCAGAGCACCAGGAGGAAGCCCACATAGACACAGGGAGACCGTGCAAACTCCACACAAACAGTCACCAGAGGGTGGAATCAAACCCAGGTCCCTGACACTGTGAGGCAGCAGTGCTAACCAATGAGCAATCACTCCATAGTTTTGTACTGAAATTTTAAAGCATTCAGATCCAAACCACTTGCAAGGAGTTAGGACTGGCTTTTGTACATTTGCAGCCTCCTGGAACAAACCTCCTTGAAAGGTCTTTTTTCTTTCTTTTCAAGGGCATCTCTCATGAATTTCTGAAACAACTTTTTGTTTCTTGTATCTGGGCTCCATTTTGATGTTCAAACATTTATTTTTCACTCTCTCCTTCAATAGGCAATGCAATAATTAATTTCAATATCTGTTGAATTATTTGAGTTACTTTCAATAGCGAGGTTAGGTAGTACATTTACATATATGATTAGAATTTTTTACTTCAAATCTTACTTCAAATTTTATAAACGACCTGGATGAGGGCATAGAAGTGTGGGTTAGTAAATTTGCAGATGACACTAAGGTCGGTGGAGTTATGGATAGTGACGAAGGATGTTGTAGGTTACAGAGAGACATAAATAAGCTGCAGAGCTGGGCTGAGAGGTGGCAAATGGAATTTAATGCGGACAAGTCTGAGTGATTCACTTTGGTCAGAGTAACCGGAATGCAAAGTACTGGGCTAATGGTAAGATTCTTGGTAGTGTAGATGAGCAGAGAGATCTCGGTGTCCAGGGACACAGATCCTTGAAAGTTGCCACGCAGGTTGACAGGGTTTTAGCTTTTATTAATAGAGGGATCAAGTTCTGGAACCATGAGGTTATGCTACAGCTGTACAAAACTCTGGTGAGGCCACACTTGGAGTA